>NC_029774.3:40417845-40473619 GCF_000817695.3 Arachis duranensis
TTATAGTAATATTGTAATTAAATTTCATAAATAATAAGATAACTGAACTAAAATCATATTTATAATTAAAAAATACGTGTCATACAAGACGTCTCTAGTACAGGTTGAGAAATAGATCGAAAATTTGCGGGTCGAGGCGGATGTCAGATTATTTGACCGGAGCAATGGAAGATGGTACCTGCAAAGACACTTCGACGCTCAAGTCAGAATGGATCTGAGAGGTATAAGATGTGAGGAATGAATGAGTACTTGAGGGGACCTAGGATTCCCCTTTATATAGGTGATGGTGAATATCTTTTCTTGTTTTATTTGACTAAGATAAAGAAGTCCTTTGAATTTGAATGTTGGTTAAGAGTTCTAATAAATTAGTTTTGGACCTTCTAAAAGAGTGGTGTAGTTTGGTTTTGGGTAGCTAGGTTCAAAAGCTACTCCAATATGAAATCTGTGGATGGGATCCGTAACACGTGTTCATAAAAAAAATCGTAAAAAAGGTTTGATTGTTTTATTAAGAAAGTTATTTATTTTAGTATGTAATATATATTAGTGTTGTAAGTGTGTGGAGTGTTGAAGTTAGTCTTACATCAAAGAAAACAAGGAAGAATGAGGAATTTATAAGATGAGAGACCTATTAACTTGACACTTTAAAGTTTTGAGTTGGATGTGATGTTTACTCATCTTATATTCTCTCACTTGATTCTTCTCCGAAGTCTCCCTGATTGTCGAAAACTCTCCCTCTGCGGTTGGCCCAAAGACAAAAAACTGTATACATAACAGTTAAAAAGCAATGGCGCGCTTAGTAGGCAAAGTTTGCATGCATCACTGGTATTTGCGTCACTTTAGAAATTGTTATTGCGTTTGCGTGTATTCAATATTTCAATTCGTGAATCCCAATCAATTCAGTATCAATATCACCCTAAAAGCAACCGATATAATTTCCATTTTTCATTTTATTTTTTCAAGAAGAAAAAATGGCATATTCGCAACTTGGCCACTAATATATACACTAAATAATTTTTATATAAAAAAGCTTTTTCGGTAAAATCATATTCTCAATCTAGTTTGAACTTTTTGTCTGTTTTAAACCAAACCAATCATAAAAGCCACATGTTTAATTAATAAATAAAAGCGTATCGAATTTTACTAACTAATTAAAATAATTTAAAACTTGTTTAACTTAAATAAAAATCTTGAATTATATATAGTGTTAACTAAAAAAAATATCCTCAAATTATTCAAATACCGACAAAAATAGGTAAAATTTTATTATTGACAAAAATATCTTTAAATAATTTAAAAATACAGTAAAAATATCCAACAATAAATATGTATTTTTAAAAACGGTCATAGATTGAATTTTGATATGATATTTTGTAAGTATGATTATAAAAATAAGATATTATTATTCTTAAAATTTAGTAATTTTTTGTTAAGTATATATTATAAAAATGAGATATTATTGACATAGTATTTTTTTGTGGTCATTCATAAATATTTTATTTTCATAATAGCAAATTTTTAAATAAAAAATAATAAGTGTGATTGTGTGAATAACTTTCTTGGACCCCAAACCCTTGAACAAAGTAGTTCGGTAAGAGCGAAGAAACAGCCAAATGAAAAGAAGAAACGTCAAAGCCATCAACATATTATAACATAATTTTATATATAACCTCCGATTAAACCTCCACCACATTCTTAGTTGCAGTTTCATCTGGCTATATATTCATATATCTCTTCAAGAAGCTAAAGGGGCATACCAAAGAGAAGAAAGAATCTCATCAACCCAGAAGTGATTAAGCAAAACGCGCCATGGTATTTGAAACAGCTTCTTCTTTCATTGCCAGCTGGCTCACACCCACTTGTCTCTTCGTCTTCGTCAACCTTGTCATCGGTACCATAGCCATCGTTTCTCGTTTCGCCACCCATCATCAACGGCAGCAAGTTGACTCTTCGGGTCAACTCGTCCGTTCTACTTCTCTTCTGGACCGCGTCATGTCCTTCAACCTCTATTCCTATAAAGATGATGGACATAACTCAGTTCAGGAGAATCACGAGTTGGCCCAACAAAGTCCGGGTCAATCTGTGTTAGACCAAGTCAACTCTTCCGAAAGAATGGATGACTCAGCTCAATATGAGTTGACCCGGACTCCATCTTTGTTGGAAAGATTAAAGTCAATAAAATTCTACAAATCAGAATCAACAAAGAAAGTTAAAGAGGAAGAACCTGAATTCGGATCCGGACACCAACCCAGTGCTAAAAAGGACGGGTTGGATCGGGTGAATTCGGATGAGGATAGAAGAATAAGGAACTTATTATCGAGAAGGTGGGAGGGAGAGGAGTTATTGGGAGAAGAAGTGGACAAGAAAGCTGATGATTTCATCAACAGGTTTAAGCAGCAGCTTAGGCTTCAGAGGCTTGATTCAATACTACGTTATAGAGAGCTGCTCAAGAGAAATTAATATCCATCATAGAACAAGCTTTTGGATTTCATGTTTCAATTATTTATTTAGATTTGAAGCATGTGATGTGTAATAGGATGAAGAAATCTACACTACTTTAGTAGATTTGATTGTTTCATAATGATAAATGATACGTGTGCACTCTTTTTGCAATTAAAACTTAGATAATAACATATCTCAACCATCAATACTATGAGATTTATAAATTTTTTTTATACGAATTTGATAGTTGAGAG
Source organism: Arachis duranensis (assembly GCF_000817695.3). Lineage (NCBI taxonomy): Eukaryota > Viridiplantae > Streptophyta > Magnoliopsida > Fabales > Fabaceae > Arachis > Arachis duranensis. The sequence goes on from NC_029774.3 coordinate 40,420,539, forward strand.
TGTTAATGTCTAAATATTGATAAAAGCTATGTTAAATTGTTTTTATTTTTTTTTACCAAACGAACTCAACACAAAAGATTGAAGCAAAAAAAAGCAAAAAAAAAAAAAACACAAAGTCATAAAAGCTAACCCAATGTGAAATAAATGAAAAGCTACCCTATTTTCGTCTTATTAGTAATGCATGTTTTGGTTGGATTTTTTTTTTCTTCTACTTTTCAAGCGGAATACAAATTTTAATCCTTTAATATTTGGCTGAAGATGCAACTTTAACAGGCATCGCTTAATCGCTTATTGGTAAACGTTATTTTATTTTGTTTGTTATACTGATGAATATACTTTAAACCTAAAATGTTATTTACATACATATTACTCAAATTTCCCACCACTTTTATTGGAATATTCAATTCCTCATCTAGAATATTGTGAGACATTGATAGCATACAGCATAGCAAGTTGAATTATTTATTTTTTAAATTGATTTTCAAAAATTTTCTTTAATTATATTTGTTTTTATTTTTTTAAAGAATCGTATTAATCTTTTTATCACTTTTATTATTAACGACATCAAAATTTACTGATATAATATGTTAAATAATACCATACTAACTATATAATACACCTCTAACAATCCTAATTAGCTGTTATTATAATAAATTTATGCAATTAGATTAAATTAATTTCAAATTGAGAAGACTTGATGCATTAAAATCCTTTAATTTAAAATTACTTTGATCTAATTTTATAAACTTATCATATTAGTACTTAATTAAAATTGTCAGATATATATCGTGGTATCACTTAACACATTATATAAGTAAATTTTGATACCATAAACAGTGGCAGATCCAAAAATTTTATAAGAGGGGCCAAATTAAATATAAAATAAATTAAAATATAACATAATAAAAAGTTAACAAAATATAATTTATAGTGAAGGTTGTAGTAGGCTTAGAGAAGGGGAGTTGAATCTATACCTTCCTTTTTGCAGCTGTTATAATCCTTTTAAACAAAACTTTCAATTCTGATTCTGTTTGTACTCAGCAGCGGAAATTTATGAGACAATTTATTTTTGTCTTATGAATATCAGAAAAACAGAACACAACAGAGAAGAGAAAAGCTAACACTAGCATATATCCTGGTTCGGTTGCCTTGTGCTATGCAACCTACGTCCAGTCTCCTCCACAACAATGGAGGAATTTCCACTATAGTTAAAAGTATTACATACACCAATTTCACACTCAAGTTCTAATCTAACTTGACATTGGCTATGCTAACACCTAACTATTCACTCTTAGTGCTAACCCAACTAAGAAAGGGATACCAAACAGGTACAAGATACAAGACACTTAACCAACCTAAAGAAATCAGAAAATAACTTTAGGCTTTTCTCTCAAGTGTATCACTTAGCCTTTTTCTTCTCATAGCTTTTACTTGAGCTTTCTCACGATGCCTTTTCTCACAAGAAATTACAGAAAGATAAACATAGGAAAGTACATTACAATCAGTAAAACATGAAGGAGATTAACTTCATCAACAGCCTTTGTGCTATGCGAAAACCAAATTAGCAAGCCTCTGATTCAGTTCTTCATACTGGCGGAATGCACCTTTGGTTAGGTTACACTGTCCAGTTAGTTGAACTTTCTCAAAGAATACTTCTCAGAACAATACCTCAATACTCTAGTTTTCTCTCCTTGCCTTCTGAATGAACAGCAAGCTTCTTTTATCTCCTTGCATTTTCTTGGTTCTTCTTCCAAGATCAACACCTTGAGCCTTGAGTTTCACCAACCCACAGATTCAGTTTTTCTCCTTAATCCCCAGATTAGAAACTTCGCCTCTGACTTTTTCATCTTGATCAAAAGCCATAAAACAGCAACCATAGAATTCTTCCAATGGTCAACTTAATCTTAGCCCTTGAAAATCAACTTGGTCCCCAAGTCATGTTTAAGACCGTGGATACACAGCAAAGAATAGCAGAAACTATCTTTCCTTTGTATCCCATTTCGGATAGAGCAGAGAGTTGGGAAGAAGAGATGAAGATCTGATGCATGCAAGAGGAAATGGGTTACCTTTAACCTAAGCTTGGTTTGATTTGAACTGGGTGATTTGAAATCTGCCTTTCAAGCTTAATCTTTCTCTTTCTTGCTTCTTTGGTGATAAGCTTATGGAAGAAGCTTTCTCTTTCTCTTTCTTACTTTTCTGAAACTATGATTTGACTTAGATAAAGAGAGGGGAACGTTGCTTTCGTTGGAGCAAGATGGAGGGAATCACTTTTCTGAAATCAGATCGGGCTTGGATCAGGTAGTGATATGCTTGGCCGTTTTGATTTCTTTGGCTTCTTTCTTTATTTTTCCTTGGGCTCTTAGTCTTGCTTTCAGCCCAACATCCTTGCTGATTGCTTTTTCATTTCATTTGGGCTATTGAATTTTGGCCTACAATAATAAACAATTAGTAATAAGTAATTATAATTAATCAACAATAATTATTTATTTTTTCCAAAAATAATGTTTGTCATCACTAATTAATTTGGTTAATTTCTTAACTCAACAATCTCCCCCTTGATGACAAACATGGTTTTAAGCAATAATCAAAAGGAAATGAATTTGAGTGAGTTTAGAAACTCCCTTTGAATTTTGTCATTTGCTCTTGTGTTGCTCCCCCTTTCCTATTCAAGATTAGCTCTCGCTGAATTTATGCTTTCCTCTTTATTCCTATTTTACATTACACTTAAAGAGAGTACAGTGAAGAGCTATACACATCAAATAGGCAACACCATATATAATCAGCTCAATCATTAAGCTGATATCAGCAGCAAAAGTAGCATGTGAAAACAAGTTTTGATGCAGTAAAGCCAAAAACAGCCAAAAACGTATCCTAACACATTTTATCATCCTATTGTCCTACTCCCCCTTTTGTCATCAAGGGCAGACAACAAGCAAGATCAACAAAGCAACATATTGATCCTGCAGAAAAGAGTTAGACCATAGTCCAAAGTACTAACTGAACTAACAAAAGTGCAACAATATTTAGAGTTATTATAGTCATCCAAGATAAAGACAGTTCAAAAGTAGCTAAAGAAACAAAATTCATGAGACAAAAAGAGAGCAGCAGCAGCAGTTTTCATGAGACAAATCTTAGGCATCAGAACCATTCCCCTCCGAATCAGCTTCCTCTTCAACATCCGTGGCAGGGTCGTCATCCTTTTGAAGGTTATCAATGAAGGTCATGAACACAGCCACTCTCTCCCTTGATTTCTTTAGGAAATTCTCATGCTTGCTAGCTAATTTCCTTTGTTCTTTGCTCATTGCAATCATGTGATTTTATTGGGAAACGAATTCCTGAACAACATCCTTTACCATATTTAGTAAAGCAGATTTCTTCCCAGTAGAGATGGATTTACCCTCAGTGGATAGGGACGGAGAGTCCTCAGGAACAAAGTCATCATCTTCATCATCTAAGACCACCCTCTCAGATTGAGTAGGTCCTTTGTTCTGTTTCACTCATTGAGAGCGCACAGGAACTGACCTGGATTTGGGTTGTGTTGGTTCGGGAACAGGTTCCTCAGGCGCCGGACGTTTGCCATTTGGAGGAGCTAGGCTTCGCAGAACCAGGTTTTGAGGAGCCTAGCTTGGAAGTTGTGGCCTTCGGTGGTGGTGTCGGCTTGGCAGGGGCAGGGTGCCTTGGCGTGGTCTTGATTCGTGCCATGGGAGCAGAGCGAGGAGGAGAGGTAGGAGGAGAAGGTGAAGGAGTGAAAGTGGGGTTTTGAGAGCGAGTTGATGGTCTAGGAAGCTTATGAATCTTTTCATGCGGTGCTCTTTTAGCAATAACTTTCTTCCCCATTTGGTTAGATTTAGGCTTTTGATGGAAGAGAGGCAGTGGAGTGAGAGGGAAGAAACCGAAGGGTTTGAGGAGAAGTTATGGAGGGAAGAGAGGGAGTGTTAGTAACCATACCCAAAAGTGGATTTCCAAAACCATGCAACTGCATCACCTTTTGAAATGACATAAAAAGACCTGACCTCATAAAAGAAAGATTTTATTTGATTTAAAAAATAAAACAGGAAATTAATTTTAAATTTTGAAAAACCAAAAAAATCAAACTGAAAATCTTTTTGGATCAAAAACATTAAATGAAAAATTCTTTTAAAAAAAATAAGCACTCAGCCCACCAAAAACAACAACAAAAAATGTAACATTCATATATGGGCCTAGAGATGGTTTGATTTAAGGAAACACATTGGACCATTCTAGATCTGATTTTGGAGTTAGCCCATATTAACTTTCACTTGAAACAAGCCCTGAACACGCTGATTTGAAGGAAACATTCATCACCTGCCCAGAATTATCTCATACCTGTTTATGAGACAAAAAGCTCCAGCAAATACATCAGCATTTTTCAAATAAGGAATCATAACTCAAAATTCCTAGATAAGTCCTAAGCATGCAGAATCTATCCTCAGCTAATGATTTTGTGAAAATATCTGCTAATTGCTCCTCAGATTTAACAAATTGAATACTAATATTCTCCTTTTGGACATGTTCTCTTATTGAGTAAAATTTCACTTCAATATGCTTAGTCCTAGAGTGCAAAACTGGATTTTTAGAAATATTAATGGCACTCATATTATCACACATCAAGGGAAGATTTTCAGCATTTAATTTGTAATCAGCAAGCTATGTTTTTAACCATAAAAGCTGAGAACAATAAGAAGAAGCAGCTATATACTCAGCCTCTGCAGTGGATAAGGCCACTGTTGGTTGCTTCTTACTTGACCAAACATTTAAGGACTTTCCAAGAAAACAACATAGGCCTGAAGTGCTCCTTCTATCAACTCTATCACCAGCAAAATCTGCATCACAATAACCAACTGCAGAAAAATCATCAATCTTAGGATACCAAAGACCAAAATTGGATGTGCCATGAATATATCTAATAATTCTTTTAACTGCTGAAAGATGTAACTCTTTAGGTTTGGATTGAAACCTTGAGCACAATCCAACACTTTGCACAATGTCAGGTCTAGAGGATGTTAAGTACATAAGAGATCCAATCATTCTTCTATACCTAGTCTCATCTACATCTTTCTCAGTTTCTCCCTTGTCTAATTTAGAATTAGGATGCATGGGAGTTCCCATGGGTTTGGAATTTTCCATACCAAATTTCTAAACTAATTCCTTGGCATACTTCTCTTGATAAATGAAAATACCATTTTTAGTTTGTTTAATTTGCAGCCCAAGGAAAAAATTAAGTTCACCCATCATACTCATGTCAAATTCACTTGTCATGAGTTTTCCAAATTCAGAACAAAGGGATTCATTTGCTGATCTAAAAATAATGTCATCAACATATATTTGGACTAGAATAAAAGAATCATTAGAATTCTTGATAAATAGAGTTGTGTCTGTGGTGCTGATGAGTGGATAATTTATACGCTTTTTGGCATTGTTTTTAGGTAGTTTTTAGTAGAATCTAGCTACTTTTAGGGATGTTTTCATTGGTTTTTATGCTAAATTCACATTTCTGGACTTTACTATGAGTTTGTGTATTTTTCTATGATTTCAGGTATTTTCTGGCTAAAATTGAGGAACCTGAGCAAAACTCTGATAGAAGGCTGACAAAGGACTGCTGATGCTGTTGGATTCTGACCTCCCTTCACTCAAAATGGATTTTCTAGAGCTAAAGAACTCCAAATGACTCGCTCTCAACGACGTTGGAAAGTAGACATCTAGAGCTTTCCAAAAATATATAATAGTCCATACTTTATCCGAGATTAGATGACGCAAACTGGCGTTCAACGCCAGTTCTATGCTGCATTCTGGAGTCAAACGCCAGAAACACGTCACAAACCAGAGTTAAATGCCAAAAACACATTACAACTTGGCGTTTAACTCCAAAAGAAGCCTCTGCACGTGTAAAGCTCAAGCTCATACCAAGCACACACCAAGTAGGCCCCAGAAGTGGATTTTTGCATCAATTACTTATTTTTGTAAACCCTAGTAACTAGTCTAGTATAAATAGGACATTTTACTATCGTATTAGACATCTGTGTTTCGTATTTTATCTTAGCATCCATCTTTGGACGTTTAGTTCTTAGACTTTGGGGGCTGGCCATTCGGCCATGCCTGAACCTTGATCACTTATGTATTTTCAACGGTGGAGTTTCTACACACCATAGATTAAGGGTGTGGTGCTCTGCTGTACCTCGAGTTTTAATGCAATTACTACTATTTTCTACTCAATTCAACTTATTCTTATTCTAAGATATTCGCTACACTTCAACATGATGAATGTGATGATCCGTGACTCTCATCATCATTCTCACCTATGAACGCGTGATTAACAACCACTTCCGTTCTACCATAGAACGAGCGAGTATCTCTTGGATTCCCTAACCAGAATCTTCGTGGTATAAGCTAGAACCCTTTGGCGGCCACTCTTGAGAATCCGGAAGGTCTAAACCTTGTCTGTGGTATTCCGTGTAGGATTCAAGGATCGAATGGCTATGACGAGCTTCAAACTCACGATTGTTGGGCGTGATGACAAACGCAAAAGAATCAATGGATTCCATTCCGACATGATCGAGAATCGACAGATGATTAGCCGTGCTGTGACAGAGCATTTGGACCATTTTCACTGAGTGGATGGGATGTAGCCATTGAAAACGGTGATGCCCTACATACAGCTTGCCATGGAAAGGAGTAAGAAGGATTGGATGAAAGCAGTAGGAAAGCAAAGATTCAGAAGGGACAAGCATCTCCATACGCTTATCTGAGATTCTCACCAATGATTTACATAAGTATTTATATCTTTATTTTATGCGTTATTTATTATTATTTTCGAAACCTCTATAACCATTTGAATCTGCCTAACTGAGATTTACAAGATGACCATAGCTTACTTCATACCAACAATCTCCGTGGGATCGACCCTTACTCACGTAAGGTATTACTTGGACGATCCAGTGCACTTGCTGGTTAATTGTGCGAAGTTGTGACAAAGTGTGATTCACGTTTGAGAGCACCAAGTCTATTGGCGCCATTGTTGATAATCACAATTTTGTGAACCAGGTGCCTCTTTGAAAATTATTTTTCAAAAGAAAAGAGCTAATTCTCTCATACTAAGCTCTAGGAGCTTGTCTTAAACCATAGAGAGCTTTAGATAATTTGAAAACATAATCAGAATGCTCTTTATTTTCAAAACCAGGTGGATGCTCCACATACACTTCTCTATCTATCACACCATTTAAAAATGCACATTTCACATCCATTTGATATAATTTAAAACCACAAAATGCAGCATAGGCCAAGAGAAGTCTTATGGCTTCCATTCGGGCAACAGGGGCAAATGATTCATCAAAGTCTATTCCTTCTTCTTGGTCATATCCTTGTGCCACAAGTCTTGCCTTGTTTCTTGCAATGATGCCATCTTCTCCTAACTTGTTCCGAAATATTCACTTGGTGCCAGTCACTTTCTTTCCACTCGGCCTTGGAACCAAAGTCCACACTTGGTTCTTCTCAAACTCAAGAAGCTCATCCTCCATTGCTTTAACCCAAGAAAGGTCACTAAGGGCTTCCTTGACATTTTGAGGCTCTATTTGTGAGAGAAGGGCAATGTTTGAACCTTCATTTGCCCTTTTAGTGGATGACCGAGTTCTAACCCCTTGAGAGACGTCCCCAATGACAAATTCCTTAGGATAATTCTTCAAGAATCTCCATTCACGAGGTCTGGTGGACTTGGAGGTTGATTCAGTTACCAAGGGATTTTGGGTGCTGCTATTTTCAGGATCTCCCTCAGATTCATGAGACAAAATGGAATTGTCTCTCGAAGTTTTAGCAGCTGCAGTTTCTGTGTCATGTTGAGCAGAATTTCCATTTTTTTGATTTTGCCCAGTTTCAACTTCCTTTTGAGCTTGATTTTCTGCATCACAATCTTCCAAAATAATTTGCACCAAGTTAGTATCACAAAAAGTAACATGTATGGACTCCTCAATAATCATAGCATCTTGATGATAAACCCTATATGCTTTACTAGTTGTGGAATATCCTACAAACAAACACTCATAAGCCTTTGGATCAAATTTACCCAAATTATCCTTATTATTTAAAACAAAACATTTGCATCCAAAGATGTGTAAGTAGTCTAAGTTTGGTGGGTAGCCTTTCCAAAGTTCATAAGGGGTTTTCTTCAAAAATTTTCTTATAATTGTTCTATTCAAAATGTGGCAAGCCGTGTTAACTGCTTCAGCCCAATGGAATTTTGGAACATTGCTCTCACAAAGCATAGCTCTTGTCATCTCTTGTATGCTTCTATTTCTCCTTTCCACCACACCATTTTGTTGTGGTGTCCTTGGACAAGAGAAGTTGTGAGATATTCCAAATTCCTCACAAAAGGATTCAAATAAATTATTTTCAAATTCAGTTCCATGATCACTTCTTATAGAAGAGATTTTCACATCCTTTTCATTTTGAATTTTCTTGCAAAAAGGTTCAAAGGCCGAAAAGGCTTCATTTTTGTGTGCAAGAAATAAAACCCAACCAAACCTAGTATAGTCATCCACAATTACTAAACCATAACGTTTACCACCTAGGCTTTGAGTTCTTGTTGGACCAAATAAATTAATGTGTAGCAACTCAAGTGGTCTTTTAGTAGAGATGTCTTCCTTTGGTTTAAAAGAACTTTTTGTTTGTTTTCCCATTTGGCAAGCATCACAAGTGATGTCTTTGTCAAACTTTATCAATGGAAGACCTCTTACTAATTCTTTCTTTACAAGTTTGTTTATTTGAAACATACTTGCATGGCCCAATCTCTTGTGCCATAACCACTTTTCAGATTCTTTAGAGTGAAGACAAGCTACATTTTGATCCTTTAGTTCATCAGGAGTGAGTCCATACATATTGTTAAAACGCTTGGCAAGAAACATCACTTCATTTGTCTTTTCATTCACAACACAGCATTCAGATCTTTTGAAAGTCACTAAATATCCTAAATCACACAGCTGACTAATACTCAAAAGATTGTGCTTCAAACCACATACTAAAAGTACCTCATCAATGAAAGTTGATTGCTCATTACCTACTTTTCCAACAGCAATGATTTTACCTTTGCCATCATCTCCAAAGGTCACAAAACCTCCATCATACTTGTTTAGTTTGATGAAGTAGGTTGACCTTCCAGTCATGTGCCTTGAACATCCACTATCCATGTACCACATGTCCTTTTTGTTCTTGGATGTTAGGCAAATCTGCATGAAGAGTTTCAAGTAGCCTTAGGTATCCAAATTAATTTGGATCCTTTGAAGTTAATCCATCTTGGTTGCCCAAGTGCATTGAAATCACAAACAACATTATAAACTTTGTTTCCTACAACTCTCTTTTCAATGAAGCATTGTGTATATAAGTGACCAAATCTTTTGCAATTAACACAATGATTTTTTATGTGTGTTGCTGAAATTGAGGTGAGTTATATTGCTTGAAGCGATTAAATAGTTGAAATTTTCTGGTTTTTGGAGGAGATGGATTTCTTTTGACAAACTAATTTTTGTTATAATTATTCCTCTTTGCAAAAATATTTTCACCAGGATTTTTGAAACTCTTTGGATTTTTCGAAAATGAGGTATTGTTATAGAAAATTGGTTTCTTGAAAGCAGCCTCATTTTTTGAAATGTAACCCAAACCTGGTCGGTTTGAGCTCGGATCAGTTCTTGGTGAAGGCTCAGTTTCATTTTTGTATATTTCATCAACTTTTTCTTCAAGAGTTGAAACATATCCAACACCCGATTTGTTTGGTATGGATTTGGTATTTGATGAAGAAGCCACAAACTTTATAGAGGAAACATTGGAAACTGCATCTTCCTTGGCTATGTAGCCTAAACCAGATTTTTCAAACAATGGTCTTTGACTTGCAAGTAATTTGTCCAAGTTACTTGAACTTTGAGCAAATTTTGCTAAGTCACCATTCAGCATTTTAATCATATCATTTAATCTTTCATTTTCAGCAATTAACTCATGAGAATCCATAGTGTGCTTTCCTTTTAATTTTTCAAGTTCAGATTTTAAAAATCTGTTTTCTTCAATAATGTCCAGAGCGCATTCAGTTTTCTTCACTTTTTCTTTCAAAAAATCATTTTCAGCTCTTAACATATCTCTTTCAGATCTGCACTCATTGTATTTATCTAGCAGTTTTGATGTATTTAAGGTGAGATCATCAATAATAGCATGTAAATCATCTATGGTTAAATCATAGTAATTTACCTCATCAAGATTGTTGTTTCCAACCATGAAACAATCTTTGTCTTCACCTTCAGATTCTTCTTCTTCATTTGAGTCATTTTCAAGATCCTCCCAAGCTGCCATGAGTACTCTCTTCCTTTCCTTCTTTCCTTTGTCCTCCTTCTTGAGCTTTGGACAGTTTAGCTTGAAGTGTCCAGCCTCCTTGCAGTGATGGCACGTCACCTTGCTCAGGTCGAACTTGTGGTCCTTTGAACTTGAACCCTTGTATTTGTCCTTGTTCTTCATCATCCTTCTAAATCTCCTAGCAAAAAACAAAAGCTCATCATCTGAAATATCATCACTAGACTCACTCTCTTTCGGTTCTATCTATGACTTGAGGGTTATTCCCTTTTTTTTGAGTCTGTGTTTGTGTGTGTGGCTTCATAAGCAAGGAGTTTTCCTCTCATCTCATCATAGGTTATGGGACTTATGTTGTTGCTCTCGGTTATGACAGTAGCAGTGTTTTTCCATTCTTTTGTGAGGCTTCTAAGGAGTTTTCTCACCAAGGTTTGTTCTGCATAGTTTGTACCCATAGCATCAAGGTTGTTGATTATGATTGAGAATCTCTCAAACGCTTCATCAATGCTTTCTCCATCCTTCATGCTGAACATCTCGTACTCTTTTCGCAGCATATCAATCCTCGTTTCTTTGACTTGTTTAGTGCCTTCATGTGTAACCTGGAGTTTTTTCCAGATTTCTTTGGCTATCTTGCATCTAGACACCTTCCGCTACTCTTCAAAGATGATAGCACAGTGAAGAAGGTTGATTGCTTTATCATTTAGTTCTATCTTCTTCTTGTCATCTTCGTTCCACTCAGCTTCTTCTTTTGGAGTCACCACTCCATCAGCACTTGTTTTTGTTGGGATCTTGGGACCGCTCACAACAATCTTCCATATGTTGTAGTCAATGGATTGGATGAAGATCCTTATCCTTTCTTTCCAGTAGGAGTAGTTCTTCCCGTTGAAGAAAGGTGGCCGATTATTTGATTGGCCTTCAGTGAGAGTGTAGGCAACAGTGGTTGTACCCAAGTTGTTCGCCATTGGATCTTTGCTCCAAGTGGTTAAGCTTGATTCTTGAGACCTTAGCTCTGATAACAATTAAAGGTTGTAGTAGGCTTAGAGAAGGGGGGTTGAATCTATGCCTTCCTTTTTGCAGCTGTTATAACCCTTTTAAACAAAACTTTCAATTCTGATTCTGTTTGTACTCAGCAGCGGAAATTTATGAGACAATTTATTTTTGTCTCATGAATATCAGAAAAATAGAACACAACAGAGAAGAGAAAAGCTAACACTAGCATATATCCTGGTTCGGTTGCCTTGTGCTATGCAACCTACGTCCAGTCTCCTCCACAATAATGGAGGAATTTCCACTATAGTTAAAAGTATTACATACACTAATTTCACACTCAAGTTCTAACCTAACTTGACATTGGCTATGCTAATACCTAACTATTCACTCTTAGTGCTAACCCAACTAAGAAAGGGATACTAAACAGGTACAAGATACAAGACACTTAACTAACCTAAAGAAATCAGAAAATAACTCTAGGCTTTTCTCTCAAGTGTATCACTCAGCCTTTTTCTTCTCATGGCTTTTACTTGAGCTTTCTCACAATGCCTTTTTTTTACAAGAAATTACAGAAAGATAAACATAGAAAAGTACATTACAATCAGTAAAACATGAAGGAGATTGACTTCATCAACAGGCTTTGTGCTATGCGAAAACCAGATAAGCAAGCCTCTGATTCAGTTCTTCATACTGACGGAATGCACCTTTGGTTAGGTTACACTGTCCAGTTAGTTGAACTTTCTCAAAGAACACTTCTCAAAACAATACCTCAATACTCTAGTTTTCTCTCCTTGCCTTCTGAATGAACAGCAAGCTTCTTTTATCTCCTTGCATTTTCTTGGTTCTTCTTCCAAGGTCAACACCTTGAGCCTTGAGCTTCACCAACCCACATATTCACTTTTTCTCCTTAATCCCCAGATTAGAAACTTCGCCTCTGACTTCTTCATCTTGACCGAAAGCCATAAAACAGCAACCATAGAATTCTTCCAATGGTTAACTTAATCTTAACCCTTGAAAATCAACTTGGTCCCCAAGTCATGTTTAAGACCGTGGATACACAGCAGAGAAGAACAGAAACTATCTTTCCTTTGTATCCCATTTCGGATAGAGCAGAGAGTTGGAAAGAAGAGATGAAGATCTGATGCATGTAAGAGGAAATGGGTTACCTTTAACCTAAGCTTGGTTTGGTTTGAACTGGGTGATTTGAAATCTGCCTTTCAAGCTTAATCTTTCTCTTTCTTGCTTCTTTGGTGATAAGCTTATGGAAGAAGCTTTCTCTTTCTCTTTCTTACTTTTCTGGAACTCTGATTCGACTTAGACAAAGAGAGGGGAACGTTGCTTTCGTTGGAGCAAGATGGAGGGAATCACTTTTCTGAAATCAGATCGGGCTTGGATCGGGTAGTGATATGCTTGGCCCGTTTTGAATTCTTTGGCTTCTTTCTTTGTTTTTCCTTGGGCTCTTAATCTTGCTTTCAGCCCAACATCCTTGCTGATTACTTTTTCATTTCATTTGGGCTATTGAATTTTGGCATGCAATAATAAGCAATTTGTAATAAATAATTATAATTAATCAACACTAATTATTTATTTTGGCCAAAAATAATGTTTGTCATCACTAATTAATTTGGTTAATTTCTTAACTCAACATATAGTATATAGGTCAAAATTAATAACTATATTATAAAAAAAACTAACATTCAACTACATACTTTAGGATTTTGGTATTTTTGAATTTGGTCCGCGATATTTTATACAACTAAAATTATCAATTTACCATCTGAAATAAATTTTGAAGTATTTTCTTTTTCAACATATACAATTATATAATCTACTAAAAATTTGTCTTTTATATTGTTTTAAAATATTATTTTAATAATTTTTATTATTTACAAAATCTATTCAGTTGTTACTATTATCATAGAAAGCGTCAAAACAAAATTTTTTTTATAATTATTATTTTTTACATTAATTCAAACTTATATTTTTTAATAATTTTTTAATTATTTATATATTTATATGTTTTTATTTTTTTAAACTATTTGTTAATTGCTACTAATAATATATTATAATACACTATTTTTAAAAACTAATTTAAAAAATAAACAATTTTTTAGAGACGAATTTAAATATTTATTCAACAAATAAACTACCATCTTTTTCTACAGAATACTTGAATATTGACAACTAACATAAATGATTATGACAAATTTGATACATACGAACGAAATTCTGCTTGGCAAAATAAATCAAACAATGATATATGTTGACTCCATTGATATGTTGACTCCATTGACTTAATTACTCCGGTAACCAAGTAGGGACAGATTCAAGAGAGAGGGGTTGAGTAATGGCTTCGGCGTTGGCCTCTAAAAATTTAAAAAAGCATGTATATTATTATGTAGGATTTACATTTTTTAAATTTTAAATTTTATTTTAAAAAATAAAATATAATTTATTATTATTTATTTTATAAGTGTGAAAAAAAAAAATATAAAAAAATATTTTAAAAAATCTCATTTTATTCTCTAAAATGAAAATCTTAAATTTAGAGAATTCAAATTCTATGTATGTACTTAAAAAAATCAAAAATTTTATATGATTTAATGGTTTGACATGCGATTATTTTTCTCCACCTAATAGGTTCAAATACCAATTATTTGACTCACTTATATTTTTAATCAATTTAATATCGTATTTTTAAGTTTTTGTATTTTTTAATATTTTATATACTCATTTTTATATTTATTTTTTATTTTTTTTCTTTTTCTTCACAATATCAAAATAATAACATATTTAATATTTATATTTAATATATAAAAAGAAAAAACTTACCTTATATTTTCAAAATTTTTCTTTAAAAAATTAAAAATATTTTATTTACTGAAATAAATAATTTTAAAAATAATTACGAAAATACATAATATGTCTTATCTTTTTTACAGTATAAACGAGATAAGACAAAGCGAGTGACACATGTATATCTTGTTTACAGTGTAAATGAGATATTGTACACTTATCTCGTTTACACTGTAAACAAAATACGTGGTAAATTAAAACGTTTACAATGTAAACGAGATACAGTAAGACAAATTTTCAACAGCTATAAAAGGATGTGCAACCCTTGGTATTCTCCACATACATTTCAATTCTTTTTCTCCTTCATTTTTCTTCCAAAAAATAGGCAAAAATATCCAGTAGTAGCGAATATGTGGTTGTTTGTGTGTATCCCAATTGGCGTATGAGAAACAGTGACAATGGGATGATATTTGAGTGTGATAATCTGTTCCAAACTCGGCGAGTAAGTTCCTTGTCCAAGTTAAAGAGTCTGATATTGAGTAACCTTGGTGGTTTAGGGAGAAAAGAGATTAGAAGGGTGGGGTATATGTTGTTAGCACCATTGAGAAATTGAGTTTTTTGGATTCATCTATTTCGACTCCCTGGAGACGAGCATGTACGCCTCATGTTTGATATTCATAGGAGAATCATGGCGGAACAAGTGATGGAATTTTTCGCGGAGGTTGGTGATGTTGGTGGCGGTGGATCCGTCCACTCGACCTTTGTAGAGAGATGACCCACCTTTCACACCACCACCAATTCATGTTGCTAGTCCAGTGAAAGACATAGACATGGATGATGAAGACTCTGACGAAGAGTATGTTGCAGATAGCAATGACAATAGTTCTTCTGAAGATGACGATGAGGAAGAGTTTGTACCAGAGATGCCGGTCGAGACAGTGGTGTGCTATGTTTTGCCTCACCCCACCCGATTCTGATGCTATCAGATGTACCAAGTCACTGTCATGCATTGAATCTAGACGCAATGCATGAGAAATCTCTATTTTTTCAACATTGGGAAAGACGATTACAACCTAGACAGTTAGATGGAGTTTCGGGTCAGCTACATATTCAAAAGCAGAAATGCAGTAATGTAGGGTGTGAAGAACTATAGCATTCGCAGAAGTGTTGAGTACCGAGTGGTCGAATTGGACCGATTAAAATATCATGTGCATTGTCGCCAAGCTTCAACTCGATGTCCCTGGAGTCTCCATGTAGCCCTTAACAGAACCTCAGATATTGGTGAGGTCAAGTTTAATTGAGGCGTATTTACTCATTTATGATTGTTATATCGGGTGTAGTTTCCAACCATGAATATTTTATTTCGTCAGAGAGGTCCGGATGGTTGGTGGAATGTATACGTGTGTAGCACCCACCATGTCCCAAGACCATCGACAGTTGGACATCATCCTCATCTACAATGTCATCCTGTCGTTGATATAGTCCAACCCATCCATCAACATCCCTGTCCTACAAGGTGCAGTTAAGAAAAGCTATCACTTTAAACCCTCGTATAGAAAGGTCTGGATAGCGAAGCAAAAGGCAATAGCGTAGATATACGGGGACTGGAGGAGTCATACAACAAGGTGCTGAAGTTGCTACAAGCACTGTAGAGTTGTTATTCCAGAATAATATGTGAGCTCAAGGCCTTACCTTACTATGATGGGCACCTTATGGTTTGTGATTGTAGCATGTTCAAAAAAGTATTTTGGGCCTTCCCCTCCTGTGTTTAGGCCTTCAAGCAATGCAAGTCGTTTGTTTCTGTCGATGGCACGTATTTGTATGGCAAATACGGTGGTGTGTTACTTAATCCAGTGGCACAAAACAACAACAGCAATATCCTTCCTATTGTTTTTTTTGCAATTGTGAAGTCTGAGAGCATGGTGTTATGATCTTTTTTCTTGACTAATCTGAGATGACATGTCACCCTACAAGAAGGCCTGTTGATTATTTCTAATAGATCCCAAGCGATCAAGGTTGCACTGAAGGCCGATGATAGTGATTGGCATGCTTCCAAGGCGTTCCATGCTTATTGTGTTAGACACATGGCCGCAAACTTTATGTCTCGTTTCAAGTCTGCCGAGAGTAAGCGATACCTTATAAACACTACTTGTAGTCCAAGAAAGGTTGGGTATGAGTGGTACATAGATGTCCTGAGAGGTTTGTCATGAGAAATGGCGGACTGGGCTGGTAGGTTCAACAAAAAATATGGGTACAACTCTGCGACAACGATCGCCGGTTTGGTCACATGACAATGAATCTCTCAGAGTTCATCAACACAATGCTGAAGGATACACGGTACGTGCCAATTTTTGGCATCGTAAGATGCACTTACGAGAGGCTGCAGAAGTTTTTCATCACGAAGGGTAGGGAGGCGCAGGCACAACTGGCAGCTGGAAATTGTTTCTCCCAGCGGCTGATGGCTATTGTTGAAAAGAACTGAGAGGGAATCCCGAAGATGCATGTTATTCACTGTGATAGACGGGCTTCAGTGTTCGTTGTTGAGGAGTTAGAGCTATTCGAGGGTTGGCTCAAGGTTAGGGGTGGCAACGGGGCGGGTTTTTGCTTTACCCGACCCCGCCCCGCTCAACAAAAACCCGCATCGAACCCGCCCCGCTTCTACCCGCGGGTAGTAAAATGTTAAACCCTAACCCGTCCCTGCGGGTACTCGCCCCGCCCCGTCCCAATAATTATTAAATTTAAAAAATAAAATAAAATTTTAAAAATTATATAACCATGGGTGGGTACCCGCGGGTTCGGGTAGTGTTGCCACCCCTACTCAAGGTTCGTTCCGTGTTCGGCTTAGTGTAGGGACGTGTGGCTGTGGCCTTTTCCAATCGCTCTGTTTGCCATGTCGTCATGCTCTTACCGCTTGTGCCACCGCAAGCATCGAATGGGCTTCATATGTTCATCCGGTGTACATGCAAGAAGGTGTGTTCAAGGTATACAAGATATAGTTTCCACCGATACCAGACGAAGCGCTTTGGCAGGTGTGGTATAGGACACGGCTTCTGATGCATATTGCATTATAAGTTCTTTTGGTTGTTTATTTCATATAAAAAGTTACTAAACTTTGCTCAATTATGAAGTTTTTTGAAGACTTGATTTCAAGCATTCTGAATGAAGTCTCCAACTTCATTCAATAAGAGTCTTAAATACCACTCAATAGACCTCATTTTGGAGCATGAAGTTGGAGCTTCCAACGCCTATTTCATGGAGCTTTCAACATCACTTTTTGGTCTTCATTTTCATGCATAAAAGGTGCATAAAGGGAGTGTCCAATGCCAATCCCTGTGCATCCTTTAACCCTCCATTTTGGTGCCTCAAAAGGAGCCTCAAATGCTTTATAAATGGGAGACTCAAATGCCCATGTCTAGCACATTCTAGAAAGCAAGTTGGCGTCTCTAATTCTTCAAATTTGGCATGCAAGACACCATCACTTGAAGATCTCAAATTTATTCATATTTTTGGTGCCTCCCATGCTTTTTTATTTGGCGTCTAAGACGCCACTTCCATGGACTCCAAGAACTTCAACTTAATGCATAAAAGTGGCATTGCCAATGCCTTTAAAGGAAGAGTCTCCAATGCCAAAGAGCAAGGCATTCCATGGAGAAAATGGCACCTCCAACTCCTCCAAATGGCCAAGTCTCCAACGCTAATGTGTAATACTCCATGGGGCCCCATTTGATGCTCACTCTTGGCACCTCAAGCGCCACTTTGTTGCCTTCCATAAAGTGTCCCCAACTCAAGGAATGTACACTTCCAGGGGAATGAGTTTTGGCCCCAAAGTTGGCGCCTCAAGCACCACTAAGAAGAAAACATATGAAGCATTTGTGGCCAAGGACGACTTCGATGGATCATGGCTAAAGGGCGTGACATTGTGCCTTCAAAGCTATGTAAAGCATGCCCTAATGCAGCCTTCAGCAATGCTTCGTTAAAGTCACGTTTCAAACAAATCAACCCACCCACTAAGCAAGTGGTGCACATGCAAGTCTCAGCAGTAAGAACACAAGTCACAACATGTAATTTATGTGGAGGAACTCATCAGGATGAAGATTTTGAACTATTCAAGGATGACCAACCCTTTATGGAGTAAGTAAACTATATGAAAAATACTTCAAGAAATTCACAAAGTGACCCATTCTCAAAGACATACAACCCAAGCTGGAGGAACCATCCAAAATTTGGGTGGAGAAATCAATGATAGAGAAATTTTAATACCCTATACCAACAATCAGCACCTCTAGCACAAACACAAAATCATCAACAGCCTTCCCTTCTCGAGGCGACCGTAAACAAACAATCTTAGATGACCTCCGAATTTACACAACAAACCCAAAAATTTATGCAAGAGACAAGAGGCAATTTCAAAAACCAGGAATCCTCCATCAGAAACTTGGAGGTACAAGTGGGTCAAATTGCTAAACAATTAGCAGAAAAATCCACAAACTTCTTCCCAAGTGACATAGTACCAAATTCTAAAAAAGAGTGCAAGGCCATTAATCTGAGAAGCAGAAAAGTGGTTGGAAAATAACCCACAATAAGCAAAAAAGCTGAGAAATCTTTAGAGGAGAACAAAAAGCAAGCAGAGGAAGACGTGCATACACCACCACCTCAAATACCTAACGCAAATGCAAAGGAGAAGGTGTACACACCTAGGATTTCATTCCCACAAAGGTTTCAAAGGGAGAGTCAACAACAACAATACTCCAAGTTTCTGGAAGTGTTCAAGAAATTATAAATCAATATCTCATTCATAGAAGCCTTGGAGCAAATGCCCCTCTATGAAAAGTGCATGAAGAAATTGCTTACTAAAAAGAGAACTCTGAAGGAAGATGAGACAGTGGTTCTCATCGAAGAATGCAGGAAATCATTCAAAGGAATTCGTCACAAAAATTGAAAGATCCAAGGAGCTTCCAAATTCCATGCATAATTGGAGAAATTACCATTGGAAAGGCACTATGTGATCTTGGAGCAAGCATCAACCTAACGCGACTATCTATGATGAAAAGGTTACAAATTGAAGAAGTAAAGGTCGCAAGGATATCTCTCCAGCTAGCTGATAGATCAATAAAATTTTCGCATGAAGTGGTGGAAAACTTATTGGTCAAAGTAGGAAAATTCATTTTCCCTGCAGACTTTGTAATCCTTGACATGGAAGAAGATAATAGTTCTTCCATAATCTTGTGGAGGCTATTCCTAGCCACTAGACGTACACTCATAGATGTTCAAAAAGGAGAGCTAACATTAAGAGTCCATGATGAACAAATGATCTTCAATGTCTTCAAAGCCATGCAATATCCAAGTGAAGTAGAAAGTTGTATGCAAGTTGATGTAATTAATCCATTAGTACAAGAGGTTATTGAAAAAGAATCCATCCTCAACTCTGTGAAAGTTTCTCAAACTTCATTCTTGGAAGAAGACCAGGAGCTGGTTGAAGAAGGTAATTTGCTCCAATTAAGAAAAGCAATTGCTTACTTTTTCAAAGAAGAAGGTGAACCACTCCACCACACTTGGGAGAGGTACAAGAAAATGTTGGAAAAGAATTCACACCATGCCTACCCAAGTGGCTCCTAGTCTAATTCTTTTCTAATGGGATCTCTCAAACCTCAAAGATAATAATTGATTCATCGGTTGAATATTCCTTACAAAAAAGAACACTGGATGAGGCATGGGCAGTGATAAAAGAGATGGCTAAAAATTCCAAGAGGAAAGGCGACAAAGAGTTGGATGGTGCATACTCAACGAAAAATGGCACTGGAAGGTGCTGTAAAGCATCCCAAACCCCAACCTAAAAGGTTTAACATTAAGCTAGTGACGATAAAAGAGCGCTTGTTGGGAGGCAACCCAACCGTGGTTAGTTTCTCCTCTTTTCTTCTTTCACTCCATAATTGGATTCTCCTTTTTCTTTTTCATCTGCATGCATCCTTCATCTTCTGGCTACATTTCTATCTTATTTTATATTTCAAAAAAAATATTTTGCATGCATGCATTATCACATAAGACTCAGCATTCTATTCTTCCCCCATACTCCTCATCATTTTGGCGTATGACCAAACTCTAAGTTTGGTGTGTGACTAAGACCAAGGATGAAGATAGCAACAAGGATAAATAATGCCTCTGGTAATACCTGTGGATGGTGGTTAGTTTTTTTTTCTTTTATTTTCTTTCTTACATCTTTATTTTCTTATACTTTTCCATTTGCATTATGTCTATTCTTTAGTTTACTTTGTCATTCATTAAGCTTACTACTTGTAATGTCCTCCAAGCACTCCAAGAATCATGAAAAAGAGTTGCTTCTAGTGGAGGAATTTGAATCAATAAAGAAGTCCTATTAAAAAGTGGTGGTCAGTAGCAAGAATGATCATATCCCATGGGTTTAGAGTCAAAGTGATCTTGAAAGAATGGTTGACAGAATGTCCATAAATAAAAATTTAGAGACGTATTATGAGATTCTAAATATCCAACAATCCTTGAATCAAACAGAAAAAACAAAAAAAGAGGGAAAGAAAGAAAAAGATCCAAACATCAAAGGATCAAAACATTCAAAAAGCAATAAGGCTCTGAGTACCAATGACTAGTGTCCAATTATGTGCCTGTGGTGTTTATTGTTTCAAGGAAAGACTTGAGTTATTAAATCCGAGGAGTGTTTCATCACCCGATAACTTGGGCCAACTGGCTCGAGATTGTCGATTGAAATCCCATTATCAAGAGTCGCCTTGAAACAAAACATTTAGAAGCCCAAAGAGGCTCTGCGTATCGATGTCTTGGAAAAGAAAAACCTAGTTATGTGCTTATGGTATGACTGTGTCAAGGAGAGGCTTAGGTAATTAAATATGAGGGGTGCTTTATCACCCGATAACTTGGGCCAACTATCCCGGGATTATCGATTGAAAGCCCACAATCAAGAGCCATCTTGAGACAAAGCGCCTAGAGTTAACACTTTAAACATCTCTCCCAGTTAAAAATATAAGTCAATGACCTCAAGGATCAAATAAGTTCAAAAAAGAGGCTCATAATACCATCCGGATTTGAGTTTATGAAAATTCTAGATTCTAAGATTTCACGATCCTCTAAGATAAAAGAAGATCGTTTATGATCAATGAGATTGAAAAACTCCACTATTGAGTTGGACATGAGCACTCAAAGAGATTTAATTCTCCTTCATTAAGTTCAATTCTTTTCTTTTCTTTTTGCTTGAGGACAAACAAAGTTTTAAGTTTGGTGTTGTGATGCGTCCGTATCTTTAGCAGTTTTTCTTGCATTATTTTAATATTTTCATATAGTTAATTATATTTTCTTCTGTCTAAACCAATTAATTTGAGATACACTTTGCTAATACATTTTCTAAGTGTTTCTAAGAAAATCCAGGTAAAAGAAAAGAAAACCAAGTAGCAAAGGATACATCATTCAAACACAAGCAAAGGGAGCAACATGTAATGCAAAACACATTAAGTTTAAAGCCATGAAGCTAGGCAGAGGGGTTGGCATGCAACGCCACAATAGGGAATGCAACGCCTTCAACCAAAGAAGGAGGTGGCGTGTAACGCCACTAATTGGCGTGTAACACCACCAAGAGAGACAGATTTGGCATGCCACTTCCAGCAAGGGGCGTGTGATAAACCCCAATTGTGGTTTATCTTGTGTAGTATTTGGAGGGTTTTACCAATATTTTCTGCACTCATTCATATAAATTGCATGGTTTTGTGTTTCCTTCCTAATTTTGCTTCATGATTGAAAACATGCTTCTTTGACCGCAAAAATGCTATATTTTTATCCTCTTCTATTACTATTTGATGACGTGATATGTTTGTTAAGTGGATTCAGGATCTATAGGGCGAGGATGGCCTAGAAGATGAAAGGGAAGCATGCACAAGTAGAAGGAACATGAAGAATTGAGCTTTGGAGAATTAGCCGCAACGCGCACGCGTGGTCGATGCGCCCGCATCGGAGCATATTGCTAGGATTGGCGCGCAAAAGTTGACGCATTCGCGTGGCTAAGCGAAAATCCCACCGATGCGTACGCGTGCCTGACGCGTACATGTGGATTGCAAAAACTCAAATGACGCGCACGCTTGGCCGACGCGCATGCATGACGCTCAGCACGTGACCTCATTAATGAACTCATGGCTGACGATTTCTGAGGAGTTCCAGGCCCAAATCCAACCTGATTTTGCATGAAAAAGACCCAGGAATGGATAAGGGAAAGGGGGGATCAATCATTCACACTTTACACACCATTTTAGCTAGTTTTGGGTTCTTGTTCTTAGAGAGAGAGAGAGAAACTCTTATTCCTCTCTTGATTTAGTTTGATTTGATCTTCTCTTGTTGAAATTCTGAATTGGATCTTGTTAAATTTTAGTTTGAATTACTTAATTTGAGTTCTCTAGTATAAGTTTGTTTAGATCTTGTGTTGAATTTATGTTTTCTTGTTATTTCCCTTTTTTTCTCATTTTATGAACTTTGGGTCTTGAATTTCTATTAATGCATTGATATTTTCTATGATTAATAATGTTGTTTGAGTTGTTTTCCATTGATAATTTTTAGTGGGTACTTGTAATTCTCAATTGATTTGCAAATTGAATATGTCTTTTGTTAACGCATACCATGTGTTTGATGAAATGTTTCTTTTGATTATGGAGTAGTTTTCTTTACTTTTGGCCTAGGCTAAGGGAATTGGGTAAACTTGAGTCATTAGGGCTAATAGAATTGGTGATTTGAGAACCCTAGTGGTCAACTTGATACCCTTTGACACCAATCTACTACTAAGTCAATTAGTAGTTGGATTGGGACTTATGAGTTGAGATTGATCAAGCCATTTAACGTACTTCAAGCTTGGAAGTAGACATTATACATACTTCAAGCATAGAGGTAGACTTAATGAGCTTGGTTCCTCATAATTGTCAAGATATGGTTATTAGACAAGGATGGTAACTCCAATTCCTATGCCTAGCTAAGAGTTTCTTTTATCATTCATATTTGAAACCCAAAAAAAAGTCCAATTGCTTGATTCTTATTATAGTTAGTTTAGTTGTTTACTTAGCTCTAGAGTAGAACTAGTTTTATATGTTCCCTTGTTAGATTAAAAATTGCTCATACTTTGCTTTAGTTGCTTGAATTTAGTTTTTTGCACCTTAAGATTCCTTGCATGTTAAGCTTAGTAGTTTAAATTCTTGCTTATGACTCTAAACTCCGAAATTCTAACTAATATTGATGCATATGTTTGCCCATTCTCTTGAGGATGACCCGAGACCAATACTCTCGGTTACTTTATATTGGGGTTGACTTTGTGACAACCATACTTCTAAATTTGATTTGAGAATTATCAGTGGTGTAGAACTATACTTGCAGCGTAACTATTTTTGTGAAATTCTTTACCAACGATAATTCTTACTATCAGTGTGCCACGCCCACGACCCTTGGGAGGTCACCAAGTTGGTGTGCCACTTCCTCAACCAAGCGTGCAACGCCTTTAAGTTGGCGTGTAACGCCACTCACCAGCGTGCCACAACTTCGAAGACATTTTTAGTTGGTGTGCAATGCCATGTAAAGGCGTGTAACGCTCCTGAAGAGTGAAGGAGGTGGCGTGTAACGCCACTCTAAGGCGTGTCATGCCATCAACTCTTGGAAGGTGCACCATCTTAGCGTGCCATGCCAAACCCAGGCGTGCAACGCCCCAAGCCGAAATCAAGATTAGTGTGCCACGCCAAGGCCCAAGTGCAACGCCAAACCAAGCCCACTTCCCTGAAAAGTGCAAACTCGATCCAAGTTGTGGAAGATTCTATTAGGATATAAATTGATTTAATTTGGTTGTAATTAGAATTTAAATTATTGTTATTAATTATCTTATTCTTCATCAAAGATAAGACTTAGTTTTAAATTTGAATTTTAGGTAAACCTAGTATATAAATAAGTGACATTGTTCACAGAAAAGAAAATCTGGACCTAGCCGCATTCTCCTTCACTTTTGTTTTTCATCTTTTTCCACGAGTCATTAATTCATCTGTCAAAGGGATTAGGAGCTCTGTTTATGCTTTCATGGATTATTAAGATAAGTCTTATTCTATTTTGATGTATTGCATTGACCTATTTCATTATTGAGTTTTCGTTCTTCATTCTTTAAAGAATTATTAGTACTGAAAAATATGTTAATTCTATTTTGAATTCTGTTTATTACTCTGAAAAACTTAATATCGAAATTACAGCTTGAAAACTCAGTCTCATGACTTTTTAATATTGACTAGGAATAATGGTTTAAAAAGTGTGTGACGTTGCTTTTCTTATAATTTTTAATTGTCTAGGGCTAGTTTGAATACGTGACATATAATTCGACCTCAGAACTACTTTTGAATTTTATTTGAAACTAAATCAAATTTGTGCTAAACCTCTTCAATTAATCGGTTGACCAAGGAATTGGCGTTTGATTAATTGAGGATAAGCTGAGAAGCCAAGGAATTAGGATTCAGTTATTTATGATTTACCGTGAAAAAGGTCTTTGCATGCATTAAAATAGATAAACAAAGTTTAATTCTCCTGGGAACTAAACATCTCCGAAACCCCTGACACTCTCGCTCGCTATTTTCTCTCAATCAAATCACATGTTCACTACTTCCTCTTTAGCATTCCACATTCTAAAGTTCCAGCAAGACACGGTTCAGCCACTCATCAATTTAGGTCATTCGATCTAATTAGAAATTCAACTTGATATTTACTTGCTTAGTCCTTTAATCTTCGTGGAAACGATATCCACTCGCCATTGTATTACTTGAACGATCTGGTGCACTTGCTAGTATCCGTGAGTTTTAGTATTTGCTCATCAAGCGCTCCACGAATGCAGTGATCAGGGAGTTGTCAAACACGAAGTCCCTAAACCACACCGTGTCGCCAAACTCAGCCTCTCTCAAGTAAGGGACAATGGCATCCTGTGGTGCAAGCGTGTGACTCACTCCCCTACAGAGAAGTCGGCGATGCCTCTGATAAATAAAAAGTGGAATAAGAAATCTATTTCAAAAGTAAACATTAAAATTTCGAAATAAAAAAACAATAAAAATAGACTAACAAGTATTTGACATTTCATAACTCAGTTGGAAACAGAATAATTAATTTTTAAAAATCAAATGTCAAAAAAACATGCCAAACAATCATAAGACCCATTAAAACATTGAATAACAGTTAAAAAAAAGTTATCTATCAAGCTATCAAAATTAAAATTAAAAATATAAAAATCAAATAGTTTATAAATAAAAAAATGAAATAAACATAATAAATTAATTTAACTAATAAATTAAATCATATCTATCCATTAACACTTACCAAAAAAGTTGTCTACCAAATTATCAAAATTAAAATTAAAAATATAGAAATCAAATTAAATAAATAACAAAATGCAACAAACATTTACTTAATAAAATAATTTAACAAATAAATTAAGCCATACCTATTAATTAACGCTTATTAACAATAGATTCTACCACCTAACATATACTACATCTATAAATATACCCTAATCATGACTATAGATACATCCATATTTAACTTAAACATGAAAATAACAATATAACAATACTAACCCGGAAATCAATTGTCCCACCAATATGTTACGTCGCGTTTAAGCAGTTGATGTTCTCATCTCATGCATCTGTGCGCGCCATAATCTCCAAGCACCTCGATAATATAATTAGAAAAGATTAGAAGTAAGAGAAAATTAGAAGAAATGGATGAAAAATGACTTCAAATCACCTTGTAAACAAGTTCTATATATATGCGCCCTTCTTACTAGTGTAAACTAAATAACACCGTGTATATCTTATTTATACTATAAACAAGACAAGCATAATGCACACGTGTGCAAATATCATACATGCACGTCGTATCATGTCTTATCTCATTTACTGTTTACACTATAAACGAGATAAGTGATAGATTGTAAATCAATAAAAATGCTACAAATTATATATTTTCGTAAATAATTTTTTTATTTATTTAAGAAAAATCCCAGGTTAGAGTTGGATTTTATAATTGAATATTGCAATACATGTGAAACAACTTTTTTTTTTCGCAAAATAAATCCTCAGCTTCCATTAAATAGCTAAATCCTTCATGCAAGTACAAAAACGAAGCAATCGAAGCTTTTCTTCCTTTTGCTTCTATATATAATAAGTATATACGCAAACTATTAACTCAGGAATAGTTTTACCGTAAATACATACGCTGATGCCCATCATCAGGGATCATGCCACACTACAGTAATAGTTAAAGACCTAAAAACATGTTGCCAAAAGATGAGATACAAAGTTTATCAACCCTTTACTTCAAAATTACAGAAATATAGCTAAGTCTGGCCATCAGTCCAAAGTATTAATTCAGGATTCCAATATCAAGCAGCTGGAACCTTCTTTCCATCCTCTATGAAGTAAATTGCACTTTCTGGGACCTGCAAGAGGAAGATAGGTTTTCCATCATAAAGAAGTTCCAAAAGATTGGGATAAAGGAAACTCAGTTATCAAGAATCGGTGACAGTACAAATCCTGTACCGAAAACAAAAGTTATCAACTGCAAAAGACAACCCACTTGATCAAAACTTTCGGTTTTAGTTATAGATCCATATTTTCCAGCATATTGTACCATTACTTCACATTTGTTATCTTGTCATAATTTCATGAGGACTGCAAGAAGTTAGTGAACTCCCAATTTACCTATTTAAGACAAAGGGAAGGAAATAGAATGACATCCCCTGTAATTTCTACAGTTATTCATAATTATATTTGCTTTAGAAAGTTATATGATCACTTCATTTTTCTCACAAGTTGGTTTGTGAAGGAGCAGAGGACGGGTGGCGGTAGAGGCAGTGGCGGTGATGGTTACGACTTGTAGAGGGGGCGGTGTTGCTACTGCTGAGTTTGGGAAGAGAGAAGGAAGGTCTGCGAGAGAGAAGGGGAGGATCATAGGAAGGGTAGGGTTTGGAGGCAAATAAAACAAGTTGACTAACTGTGGACTGTTCGATAGGGGTAAAATTGAAACTTGTTTTAATCGATAGGGACAAAATTGGATTAAATTAACGTCGGGTAGTTTTGAAACTTTTTGAAAACATTCAGGACAAAAAGTATTCTTTACCTAATAAAAAAAAAAACACTTTTTTGGGGAAGACCATTGTATTTGCTAACTAGTTATGCATCAACATTACACAGGATTGTTAATACTAATAAATCCATTGGTCCAATTTATCAAGATAATTAGGTGACTAAAAGAAAATAAACAAATGTTACAAGTTATAATAAAAGAAACAAGTAAAATGTCTTTGCTCCATTCAAAAGTTGTACCCTTTGTAAATGAAGTGTTCATAAATCACATAGGTTGGCGTACAACACATTAACACTTTGAGACAAACTTTCTTTACTATGCATTCCTATAGTGACATTAAAACATCCAATAGCAAGCACCCTCTCTTCACAAATTAATGACAATTTGATAACAGACACTATGACTAAATCATGATAACAGTAAATTTTATTGGTTAGGCTACCTACATTACAGCCTTCAGATACGGCCCTTTACCGGACCCTGCTTGAGCAAGATACTTGTGCTACGCTTTATATTTCAACATACTAAATCAGAACTAAATAGCAAACTGGAAATCAAAGTCACTTACATCAGGCCATGTATCTGTAATGAACTCCACAATGTCATAAGATATATCCCCTTGAACATCAATTTGGTCTTTCTCAGTTGGACCCTGACACCAATCAATCCACAGTAGTATAAGATATCAATTACATCTATTAAACAACTATGACCACCACCTAAAAGCTAATAGTTATTCACCTTTACAACAGAGGCTCCTGTAGCAAACTTTTTACCAAGTTTCTTTGAAGCATCACTGAGCTTGACACCTGGGATGCAATAAAATAGAATGACTTAAATATTAATAGCATCTGTTAATGAGTGTCTTGCGATAATGAAGTTATAGCTTACCAAAAAGTTCTAGTCCTTTCACAGTCGTGATACATTTTCGTTTGTTACGAATGACTTTCTCAATAACAACCTCTTGCTTCTCCTGTAAAAAAATGCAAGTTAAGAACATATCAAATGATTGGAATGATGGCATTTAGTATAAACGATGGTGATGATTGATGAGAATCTTTTATTTGAGAGCAGCAAAAAAATTCCAAGACATGCCTTTTTCTTTATCTTCCCACCAGGAAGACGCTTGACCTCTTCTTGCTTTGGTGCTAAATCATAACAATATAACATCAGCAGGACTTCAAAATGCTTTGGCTTTAACCAATTCGGAAGCAGTACAAGAACAACATCCAATTTATCAAACTCGTGAAATAACAAAACTGAAATGAATAAATGATGGTAAACAAAGCAAAATATTCAATTCACTGACATGTCAGGTCTGAAACTTCTAGAATGTTGACTTTTATGAATTGCATTTCATAAGAAGAAAACTACCAGGAAAAAATACAAAAAGAAGGGTGGGGTGGGGAGGGGGCCTTAATTCCATGTACACTTTTGTTCTGCATTTGAAAAAAGAAAATGAAATGGAATTCCGTGACATAATAATACTCATATCTAGACAAATGTACACAATGAAAATATGAGTGTTGTTCCAATCAAAACAATACCCAAAATAAGTGAAAAGAAACACAAGTAACCATTGCATTTGCTTGCTAGAACTAATAACCATTTTCTGAAATAAAATCACAGCAAAATTCACCAATCACAACTCCAATCTTCAACATCAAATAGCAATGCAGCAAAATAGATATATAAATAAATGAGCGAAGGGGAAAAGAAAAAACAAAAAAGAAGAAAACCTGAGGTAGCAGCTCCATCACTAGACCCCGAAGATATACCGGTAACTTGAAGCTTATCAGCAACTTTATCAGCATCCCTTTCATTCGTTTCTGCGCCGTCAAAATTAAAATGAACAAACAAATTCAAAGGAGTTAGGTTTCAAATTCAAAATAAATAAATTCACAGTGAATATATTGGGAAATTTGAATTGTAACTGCTGTTCAGGAAAAAATAAAATAAAAATTTAAAAATTGGAAAGATTGATTACCTTTGAGAAGATCGGGATATAGGTCAGGGAAGTTTTGGATCAACCAGGGTTTGCATTTTTCGAAATCGGGTCCGAATTCGCAGTATTCGGGTGGCATAGAGCACACGGGGCAGTACACTACCCGAACCGGTTGGGGTTTGTCTGCCATTGTTGATTGTGTTGTGTGGAGCAACGAAACCAGAAACCCTTTTTATGTGGTTCGCGTGATTGTACTGCGCAGAGTTCAGGGAGGAAAGAAAAGAAGAGGAGGAGGAATAGGGACTGAGTGAGGAAGAGGAATGAAACGGTGCGTTATGGTGACGCAGCTCTTCGAAAAGGCAATGCCTGATCAAATCTCAATACTCTAGAACCGCAAGGGCTTTTTGCTAACTGTAATAAGCAGACGTCGTCGTTTCAAGAACCCACAGGCCACAGGCCACAGCCAAACAAACTGTCTAACCATTGGGTTCCAAGAAGAGGAGTAAAAAGTAAAAACTCAATTTAGTCTTTGTCTATTTTTTACCAAAGACAAAGTATTTTTTTATACTTTGGTTAACTTTTTTTATTTTAGAATAATATAATTTTTTTGAAAAGAATCTGTTAAATAATAAAAAAAATAATTTTATAGAATTTTTATTCGTAATTTATAAAAATTTTAAATTTTCATAAATTATTAATAAATTTACTTTTTAAAAATTTTTTTAACCGGTAATACTTAAGTAAAGAAAAACTATTGTTAAAAATAATGTCACAAAAAAAAAGTAATTGCAGTACTGATAGACAAAAAATATTATTATTTAAAAAAGTTATTTTAAGTAAATAAATACAAGATATTATTATTAATTTATGAAGTCAGTTTCAATATATTAAGAAAAGGTTCTAATTGACACTATCAAAAGGAGCAGTTTTTATTTATAATTTAAATTAGGCTTAAATTATAGGACATGTTATGTGTGAGAGCAGCTATCAACATATAGCATCAAAGTAGAGTGCAAAATGGTCGTCAAGGAAATTAGAGCAGAAATAGTTAATTCAAGTTTAGGAAAAAACTAGCAAACATATTATAGAAATAACTATCAATTAGGCATTAGATTAGTCTATAAATGGAGTTTTAAGCAAACATTACAGGGAGTTCAATTCTTTTAAAAAACACTTAGAAATTCAAAACGCTCTCAGCTCCTTAGCATCACAGAATAAAAATTAGAAATCTTAAGTAATTCCTCTGAACTAAAATACTTGTAATTTACTTCTTTCCAGTTTTTATTAATAAAATTTCTTTACTTTTACGTTTAGCTTTCCTTCTTCATCCTTTCTTTAATTTTTTATTTCTTTTAATTCTACAATTTACTTTGCCTCGGTAGTTTTATATTTCTTTATTTATTTTCTAATTTCATTCCTTTTAATTTCTATTGACGTTACAATTACGACATTGAGATACCCACCTTTTCTTTTAAACATCAACAAAATTTGAGTAAAACAAGTATGAAGATCTTTTAAAGGAAAAAATAGCATCGAACAAGAAATGAAATAAGATAACATTAATGTTGATGATATTTGTATTAGTAATGATGACAATAGAGGAGATAAGAATGGTAATAAAGTATGATTACATAATAGAAATAATAGAAGTAGAAGTGATAATTACGAGAATGAAAAGGTGGTGGTAGTAATGGTCATAGTTGGTTATATTGTTGAAAATAACTTTGTGGGGATTTAAAATCCTCACAAATTATAAACAAAATTCTCACAAAACCAAATTTTGTTACTTTTTAATGGATATTTTTACAGAGAAGTCGTATTATCCTAGAATGAAGAGATTGAGAACTGAAGTGTCATTGTTTTTAGACAAGGGGTGCCTTGTCCTTCGTAAAAATGAACAAAGGTTGAGTTGGGTCTTTACTCTTCCAAAAATAAAACTAGTCATCACTATTGAATTGGAGGTTTACAGGTTAACCAATTAATTGGAATAACTGAAAAAAAAAATTTAATGTGTTGTTAGTATAAAATTATTTTTATGTGCATTCAATTACACATCGTCACATCAATAAAAATAACTATCTTTTATATTAAAAATTCTTAAAAATTAGTAATTTTTAGTAATTTCAGTCAGTATTTGACCAACACAAATACCAAAATGGTCTTCAATAATTAAATTTTTACTAATTCATATATACAAACTTTGGTAAATATGGGTACAAACATTATTGACTTATGTAAAAACTCTAGTAAATATATAAGTACAAATTGTATATTTTTTGTGTGCAAATTTTTGTAAATGTGAGTGTAAATTATTGCTGGCCTAAAATAATAATATTTTCTGGTCATATAGTATTACTGTTTTTGTATAAACTGCGTAGATGGTCATCTAAACTAATAGATATAATTGAATGACTATGTAAAATATTTTACATTATCAGTGTATCAAAATTAAACTCAAAAATAAATATATATTATATTTAATATATATATTATAAAATAAAAAGAAATAAAAAATAAAAAATTATTCTTACTCAAGTGGAAGTCTTAGTAAGAAATTTATTGGAGTTGAGAATCAAAGAAAGAGCATTAAAATCGGTACAATGACAATTTTAAGAATCGATAAGGGTGGTTCTTACTAGTTAAAAGAGTCTTAAATATGAATAATATCAAAGTGTCTTAGTGTGAAAATTAGAGTCGCATCTTCAGGTACTCGATCTACTCTACCCGGTTGAGTTAATAATTATCCAACCCAGAGCGAGACATGTTATGATTGGAGTAATTTTTTATTCGAGGAGGGTTAGGATTGTGGTCAAGCTCTAGAGTACTTCTAAACCCTAAATAATTAGTTAATAAATTAATTATTATTTAAAAAAATTAAGAAATTAAATTTTATAGTTTTGAGAAATAAAAATATTAAAAATAAAAATTATGGCATTAATTTAAAAAATTTTGGTCTAAAGTTGAGCCAACAGACTAAATCGGTTGAATTGGGCCCATATTGAGGCCAAGTCCAACCTATATATCATCACCCTCACCCTTTGTTTCAGCAATAAAGATTCTAAAAAGAGAGAGAGTGCAAAATGGTGAGAATGAGGAGGAAGAGAACCCTCATGTACCACTATTCACTCCTCACTTGTTTAGCTCATAACTTTTAATTCGGAGCTCTGATTGACGAACTGTTTGTGACCACACGTTCGTCTCATTCTCTTCAATTCTATTTAAATAAAGTGGTGAGTACCTCTAAATCTCGCACCCAGTTTTCTGTGCCCCTCTTTCCATGAATTTGGTTTGAGTTTTGAGTGAATTTGATGATTTTGGTGGTTTAGGTACAATTTAACATTGGATAATTGTTGAATTTTTCTCCAATCATCAATGGATAAGATAAGGAAACTCTAAACCCTTGTAGTTTGTCCAATTTTGTGTGTCCTAGCACTAATCTTGAGGAATTATATGAATTAGATTGATATTGTATTGAATTGGAGTTGAATTATCAAATTGGAGCTCTTGGAATAAACTTTGGTGGCTGGAATCATTGGGTTTGACATGGAGTCTTGGAAGTTTGAAATGTGATATTTTGAGTTTAGGGAGGAATTGGTCAAGGTATGATTTTGGTTTCTCATAGTTAATGTATAATGTCATGTGAAAACTTAGACTAGTTGACCATATGATTGGTTGAATTATATGAATGATTGAAGAATTAGTGATTTTTTTGGAAATTGCTAAATGGATTGGTTAGTTGGATAGAGTATATATAGTGTGTGTGTGTGTGTGTATATAATGTGAAATGTTGATGAATAATATTGGATTTGGTAAGGTATCATGAAAGAAATTATGGAATAGATTTAAGGACTTGTATGTTGATATGTGGTAGCATGAATGGAAAGTGTATGAAATATGGCATGGATATGTTGGTGTTGTTTTGGTTGTGGAATAAATGAATTTAGGTCGAGGTTTTGGAAAGAATGAGGTTTTGAACTTTTTAGTAAAAACTTGATTTTTGACCAACTTCGACGGGCCATAATTTAGTTTTCGGACCTCCAAATTTTGTCAAACTTGTTTCAAATAAAAATTGGGTTCATGAAGTTTATATCGTTCGAAGAATGGACTAAAAAATGATTTTTAACAAAAAAGTTATGCACGTTCAAAGTTTGGTACGAAAATCTGATTTCTGAGACCTAGTAGCTTTTTGAGGAAAAGGGGTGCATGCGTATGTGATATGCCATGCAACGCGAGAATTCTCATTTTTTTATAATCTCGCGTACGGGGACATGTTTGAAAAACCCTCTAACTTTCTAAACCTCTGTATCTACTGCTTAAGGTCCGATAGCTAGTACTTAAGATTTAGGACGAGCAAGAGTATATTAGGTTAAAAGAAAATAGGTAGTTTATATTCTTTAATTAGAGCTAGAGACTTAGAATTACAAAGTACTTTGGGTAGGTTAACTAGAGTGACTTAGTGAAGTATTTTGATGTTAATTAAAAAGGGGATGATGGGGTGTAATGGAGATAAGTCTGAAGAACTATATGTTAATTATAAATATAATATCAGGCGTAATTTGATTGTAAATATGACTATTTTAATCTCGAGCACTCTTTCTCAAAAGTGCAACCCCAGTGAGATGGTGGAAGGTGAGGATCTCCTTCTTTATTTTTCTTGGTATTTTAAAATCACCTCCAACGAGATGGTAGAAGGTTAGGATTCCCTCCTTTGTTCTTCCTGGACATATCAGAACGTACCTCCTAGGTAGACGCAAGAGTTGTGGTACGTCCCACTTGCTCCAGGTTGGTTAGTTGAGGCTCTCCGGGTATATGCAAGGGTGTGGTTCGTCCTACTTGCTCTACGATGAAATGGTTGAGCTCCCTGGGTGATGCAAGGATTGTGGTACGCTGATGAGTTCATAATTGATAATATATTTTAGCTTGATTTGAATGGATTTTATCACATAAACTCACACTTAAGTATCAAAATAGCATACTTTTGTGTTTGATCCCTAAATTGAACCTAAATATAAAAACATGCGTTTTGTGCTTAAATTAGTGAATTTAATTCCACTTTTATGCCATTCGATGCCATGACATGTTTGTTGAGTGATTTTAGGTCCTAGAGACAAGTTTGGCAAGGCAAAAGTGGAAGAAATCATGTACAAAGGGAGAACATATGAAGAAAATAAGGAGGAAGCACACACTGAAGTGTGCGTACACTACAAAGAGAACGGAGATTAGCGGCGGTTTTAAACCGCCGCTAAATAGAACACGAGCAGTTAAAGAACCGCAAGCTATAAAGGTGCGGGGAGTTGATTTTGCTGCGATTTTCAGCAACCGTTGGTATAACCGCCGCTAAGTAGAATGAATTATTTGCAGCGGTTTTAAAACCGCCGTTATTTAAAAACAGATTTAAAAAAAAAATTGGCGGCTAACAACCGCCGCAATTCAGCAGTCATTTTTTTAAAAAAATTAGCAGAGATTTATAACCCCCACAATCTTCACTGTTATATAAAAAAAATTGTTTCCTTACAAAGCTACCTAATTTTTTCTACAATTAGCCAGAAAAAAAAACTTCGACTAATAAGTTAACTTGCACTAAATCATGTCATGCAAAGTGAAAAAGGAATGTGAAGTAACAAGTCAACCAGAATTGCATAGTTTATAAGCCCCATTATGGAAGACTAATATTCAACCACTGCCAAATTATTCCAATCCCCGTAAATTACTGCATAATAAGTTAGCAGAGAATAATACTATAAAATTGATGATTATCTCATTAGAATACTAAGTGAAAATCTGCTATTTCATTTATATGTCATATTTCTGATAGGCTTCGTTTCTTTTTGCCATGTACAAATCGCTATCTTTAGACAGGTTATTTATGGAACTACTTGCAAAATAGAGATGAAGGAAGAAGCTTTGGTTATAGTACTGCAGAAATTTTCAGTCTAGATTGCATGAGAAAAATGCCTAACTATTCAACAAATTGAAGAAGCCTAACTCAGATATAAAGCGAGTTTAAAATGGTCTGCTAGTATGTTATTTGTTTCCTAGTACGAGACAATTGAGATGAATCGCTTCCAACCAACATATTTACAAATGGGTTAGACCTATGAGCACAATTAAGATCTTGAACTAAACACCGCAAAGCCAACTAAATCTCCCTATTCAGAATAAAGAAATAAACTAAAAACTATATAACTCTTGTGAATAATAATCATTCTCGTTGATAGAGTAACTCAACCCACAGTGTATTGACAATAAAATAAATTTGATCACAAATAGCAAATTAATAATTACATTCTGCATTACTTTTCAAAAATCTCATAATTGATCCCCAGACCTCTTATCTTTCCCCAAAACTAAGTCATAGCCCACTATGCTCCTTCTGTCCTACATATAGGTTAATTCACAGAAGCGAGTCAATTTTGGCTGACCAAAAGTGAAACAAGCATTCTTCTGTACACTACCATATAAAACTTAAAAGATAAGAGGGATAGAGCATACTTGGAACCGGGGATGCGTGTTTCATCGCTACATCTTTATGAACCATCAATAAAGTGTCCTTCTCAAGTTTTCAGTCTCCCCCTTTTTTTAGGTGTGGTTTGTAAATTCACTAAATTGACATGGGAGATGTGATGGATTGAAATCAATAACATCTCCACACAGCTCATGATAACTAGGGGAGATACCACCTGAACTGAGTATAAAGTCTTTTAAATGCTTATAGACATGAAAGATGGAAGACGAACACAACCATATTAAATTAGATACAAGAAATTAAGAATGGCAAGGATGAAGCTGCCTTCAAACATGGATATGCCAAAACAGTACTCTCTTAGAAATGAATAAATAAAAATGAATACCTTTTTTTTTCTTTCTTTTCAATATCTTTAAATGGCATTTTTTGATGTAGTGCATCAAATGATATTTAGAATGCCTTGAGCATAGCTGTTCTTAGACCTTGGGGTTCTCTGTTAACCACTCAAAAATATCCTTGGACTTAACCACCTCATCCTTATCCAAAGTTTCTAACCATGAATAAACTGGTAACCATTAATCCATGCATTGAAGCCGTGCATTTGGAAGATCAAGCTGATTTACTTCCTTTTCCTGCCACATTTGAAAGATTAAACAATGTCAAGATGTAGAAACTTACAAAGTTGTCTGGTTTTATGTTAAAGGAATCTTTTCAAGAAGCAAAAGCTTATACGTAGATCACCCAAAGGCAAGCAACCTATATATATGTAACTATATATGGAGCAAAGTCCAAATTGATGACAAAAAGCTCCAATTTTTGTGAGAATTATGTTAATACCATACCCTTTCAGGCCAGTTCCTTGATTAATTGATCATGTTTGTAGAAAATCTCAGAATCAATTTCAGATGATGGAGCAATTACACTTGGATCCAAAATATAAGCTTTGATTTGACACTAAATTAAGATTAGGGGAGTGACTATAATTCATCACATATTTAACTTTATAGATGATAGTGCCCTTTATCATAAACAATATTGACAGACCAACTAATATACCATGTACATTAATATCAAGTACAAACCCAAATTCAATCTCATATCAACCACAAAAATACCAAATCAAAAATTCAAAATATTGCCACTATCTCTAGTTTACACAAGAGACAGGACTTAGGTTTCTGGCCTTGAAACATGACAAAGTTTTATAATAGTGGAATAAACTCAAAACATTGCCACTATCTCTTCTTCTTTGTGTGTCTAACTCTGTACACAGGACTATGGCATTGTAAATAAAATTAAAGTACAACCAAAATCAAGAAAAAGTTGTACATTAAACTATGAAAGAATGTAGAATCCATAGTGAAAGCGCTAGTTTGATAAAAAGAATGGCCACATCCACTTGAAGCCTTACAAATTACAATTGTATGTCTCATGCTACGATTTACAAGACATTTAGTCCCTAAAGTTGTATGATTTTTAGTGTTTTGTGATTTTTTTTTACTTGGGCTTTGTGCCAGGACATGATAAATAACATGAACATACAGCCGTAACATTATTTACATTCATGACTCATTATTCATAACGTTCTTATATTATGAAATATGAAATATAATTTCATTGTGAGTTAAGTTGTATTCCTGGTGGTTGCATTAATAATTAGGAAGTCAATTGTGGATTATTCTTAAAATATGTTAACTTAATTTGTTTAAGCACAATAGCAAAGTCTCTAACTTTGCGAAGAAATCAAGTACTTCGGATGAATTGTAACCAAACAAATAATATTTATTACAGACAAATTTTGGACAAAAAAGGGTATAGTGAAAGGAAAATGTCATCATGTACCAGATAAGAAAGACCCATAATGGAGGTGCAGCGTGTTGCAAGTCTTCACTGTAGTACCGGTTTTGACTTGTTGGACTGGATTTTGCTTCACCCCCTTTTATTCTGTGTTCTTGGCAAGAACAAAAGAAAAATAAAAGGGTAAATTGAAACCAAATCAAGAAGGAAAAGATTAATCTGCACCAAATTGAAATCTGAAACCAAAAAGAAAACAAAACAAAATTGAAAAAGGGATTTTTTAGATACCAATAACCTGAACCAAGAACGGGACCAGAGGGAGGAAGGAACAGATCGGCAATGGACCCACCAGTAAGACGAAGTGCAATACAACTGGTACTGACAGGCGGAGCTACACGGCGGCAAGGATTCACACGCGGAGGTGTGTTTTGCACCTCTGCTCCCATTTGTGTTCGTGCGCGAGGAAGATTGGAAGAGAATACACTAATTTTTTATTATATATACCAAAACGGTTGAATGGCAGTGGGTTTTACTGAACAGCCACTATCTAGGGCAGTTTTGCAGCTGCTGCCAAATCGCAGCTCACCTCTGACGCGAATTTGCCAATTTACGGCGAGTTCGACCACAAACACTAATTTTTGGCCGCTAGTATCCGCTTCTCTTGTAGTGGTACGCACAACTACCTGTGCATGCACACAAAGGCAGAAATCAGAAGTGTGCGTGTGCACAACCACCTGTGCGTAATGCACAAGTGAAAATTCAGTGAAGTGTGAGTGCCCACACATTTGTGCATACGCACAGGTCCCTGCACGTGGATTCATTAATGAAACACATGATCCACGATTTTGGGGTCCTTTGGCCCAGTTTTGGAAGGCTTTATGCTAAATGGAAAGTGCTATATCAAGAGGAATGGAAGCCATATGAAGGGGGGAGCTTAGGACACTTTTCTTTTAGGTAGAAAATGCATTAGGGGTAGGAGTAGTGTAGATTAGGGATTGACCTCTTAGGGTGGTTCATCGTAGCATTTTATAGAAAGTTTTGATCTTTGATTTTGCTCATCTTTATTGTAAGTACTCTTAATCTTCTCCTTAATTACACTACTTTAGCTTTTATTTTCTTATGGTTCAAATTACTTTATTTATATATGCAATTTTGGTATCTTGAAGTTTCGATTGATGAATCCAATGTTTTATGCATTGTTTATGTTTGATTGAATGTTTATTGTTGATATTGTGAATAGTTTGGATATAGTTTTCATTTTCCTTTATGAATTCTCATTGGTTTTATGCCCACCAAGTGTTTGTCAAAATTCCACATGGTAATTTTGAGTAGATTTTCACACCTTGACTTGGGATTTGAGTTTCTAGGATACTAGAGTATTAATGTCCGACATTTAGTGATAATTCTTGAGTAGTTAGTTGACTCATGTTTCCATTGACGCTAGCTTTTTACCAATTAATTTGGTAAGTTAGCTAGGACTTATGGATTGAGGTCAATTATGCTTGCTTGACCTACTCCTCGATGTTAGGGGTTAACTAAGCGAGATTGACTCATCATAATTATCATAGTTGTGGTTATGACGATGATAGGATTCCTTGGATCCTCATTCCAAAGTCAAGGCTCTTTTATACATAGCTTTGCATTTTCACTAGTTTTGATCTTATTTTCCTTTTAACTACATTAATGTCAATTTTGATCATTTCTTAGTTCTTTTATTTCTTTAGTTCTTTTAATCTTTCGTTCTTTGATTGCAAAACCCCTTTTCTCCCCACAACCGAAAGCTTGACACTTCAATTGAATCCCGAGGGCGAACGACTCGAGGTTTAATTACTCTCGGTTTATATTTTGTATTGGAAAAATCAAACTTTGATGTTTGGGATTTAATTGCCCGGTTTGGACTATACTCACAGCGGAACTACTTTATTTGATTTCCAAACTGGTACAAATCCTACTTCATCAAGTTTTTGGCGTCGTTGTTGGGGATGCAATTGGTGTTATATTTTTTGTTGTTGTAAATATGTCAATAGTGTAAGTAGCTTACTTTTTGGTTATTTGGTTGTTTTTATTAATACTTCGGTGTTGGCTTTTCTTATTTACTAATGTCTTTTGCTTTTATTTTCTACTTTTTCTATGAGCTATCACCCTTGTTGTTTGGAGCTTGGTTGTGAGTATTTTTGTAGGGTATAATGAATTCAAATTGGGATTGCTTCTTGGAGTGGGAGAATCAATTAAGGGAGGAACCAATTATGTATGAGCAAAACTCATGGCAACCACCTTCCTCATACTACAACGAGCCAAACCCTCCCCTATGTGAATATCAAATCCAAAGATATGAAAGATACCCCATACACAACCCTCAACCACCAAATCTTCAAGCACCACACCATCCACCTCCATGGAATCAAAATGCTTATACACCTTGCCATCAACCATATGAACCACCACACCCTTATACACCACCTCAATACCCTCACCCACACAACACACTTTCTAACTATGCAATCTTTCCCCCATCATTGAACCTTCTCTTTCATCCAATTGTGAAGTTCTCCAACCCTTGCCCCAAGAACAACAAAACCTTCAAGCATTCTTCCAAGAGCAAGAAGGGTTCTGAAGAAGGCTACTATATCCGAAGCAATGAATCACTTGACCTTACTATGCTCAAGCAATCAAGATATCCCCCTTGGGGAAGGTGGAAGAGCGACTAATGAGTGTAGTAAGGAGGAGAACATGGAGTCTCAAATAGAAGGAGAGGAGCTAAGGCTTGAGTCACAAGAGGAGGAAGGTAGAACTAGTGAATTGGAAGAGGTAAATGGAGAATTAAGGGAGTTTGATCAAGAAGTGGATTGCATTACCAATGATTTTTTGTCCACCTTGGTCAATCCCCTCAATGATCTTGAGGAAGCTTTCCTCTTGGAGTTTGAGAGAGAAGGGAAAGAATCCAAAGGCAATGGGAGTGGGTGACAATATCCTCCATAAGCTTCATAGATCAACATCAAATTGCTATCTTAGAAATGGATCATCAACTTAAGATCATTATGAGGGTGTTCAACAATGGAGAAATGGGTGTTGGTTACCAAAGGAATTCAAGGCATAAATAGTGCAAGGTTTAATTAGGAGGAGTCCAACATTCAATGTGGTGCCTCAAAGGTGCTTGGGGAGGTTGTTCATCTAAGTGCATGAGCAAGAATTAACAACGGGATGACCAAGAGATTAAAGTGTGGGATCTGGGCATACAACTCTACAATCAACAATCTTGGGTCCCAATTGCTTGCTTGAGGTTGCTTGAGAGCTTGATGTACTTCATTTGGGATCCCGGAGGATCTTGGAAGAGCAAGCATGATTGGCAACTCAAGGATGGATGGAAGCACAAGCCTCCTTAATGAGAGCACCAACCAAAAGTCCAACTTAAGGACTTTAAACCAAAGTGCTAGGTGGGAGACACCCCACCATGGTAATATCCTTTCAACTCTTCTTTCTTTTAGCTTTTGTTTATTGAATTTTGTCTCTTTGATTATCTTAGTTTGATTGAATTCTAGGTTTAAATTAGTTGCATTTTATGTTTGATAATGTGTTTTTGAAGAATGATGTGTTTTGGGGTTGAAAACCTTTTATTGATATCATAGGTGGTGCCTTAGAGGCATTAAAAATGTTGCAGAAACAGAGCATTGTGCGTGCGCATAGCCTTGTCCGTATGCACACTTTCCCTAGTTTTCGCCATCTATGCGTGCGTACAGCCCTGTGCATACGCACACTTGATGACACACGTTCTGTTCACAGCGCTCGCACACCCTGTGTGTTCGCATCCCAACACATTTTTCAATCTGTGCGTACGAACGCCTCTCTGTGCGTACGTACACATGGTCTTTTTTGCCCTGTTTCAAAAAAATGTTCTGTGCGTGCGCACAGCCCTGTGCGCACGTCTTGAAACCCACTCTACTCGTGGCGCTCGCACGCCCTATGCATATGAATGCCCCCAATTTTTGCTGGTGTGCATACGCACGAGTCGCATTCAGGGCATTAATCAGAAAGGATCCCCTGTTACGCCAGCCCCCCTCCCAAATCGTTCCTTCTTCCTTCTTCACTACCTCTACCCAACACCACCCATCCATCATTCCGGCGACCACTACTGTCGCCGTCCAACCGCCGGTGGTGCCACCACCACTCTCTCTCCCTATTTCTTCTCTTTTCTTCATCTTATTCTTCTTCTTTCTTTTATTTCTTCTTCATTCTTTCTTTTCCTTCTCTCTTTTCTCTCTTCTCCGGCGAAACTCCACTGCCATGAGCCTCGCAGTGGCTAACACAAGTGCCACTGATACCTATCTTTTTCTTTTCCATCCTTCAACTTTTTAATTTTCTTGTTTAATCTTCATGGCTTTGTTTATTTGCTTGGTTAATTTTTGTTTTCTTTATTTAACTTTGGTAATCTAGGTTAATTTTTGTTTAATTAATTATTTGTTGAATTGCAAGTGTTTAATTTTTGAATTATGGGTTGTTGACGTTTGAATTTTTTCTTGATTTGATGAATATGTGCACTGCATACTATGTGTTAGATATAATGCCTGAATGAACTTCTTGCTTAATGCATGTGTTGTAACTATCATATGTGTTAGACTATGTCCTTGTTTGGCATTCTAAGCTAGAATTTTGTGCACTTTTAAATGATTATAATGATATCTTGGATTGGAATTTCAATAATGTACTTGTTTATTTGCTTTGAGTTGCTAGCACCAAATTGTATGCAAGGTTGACATTTGTTTCTTAATTGGTGATATTTTTAACAAGTACATATTGAATTTAGTGAATTGAATTGAATTCCTTGTTCATCATGTTTTTAAGTGAATATAATCACATAATAAGGTATTTGTTCTTTGTCAATGCTTTGCATTTTTTGAGTTGACTTGACTTGATTCTTATCAAGACTTGTCACTTTTTGTAACAAGCACCTTATACATATGATTATTTCATTATTCCTAACAATGAATAAGTAGTTTCTCTTCATCATTGAATTGGTTATTGCTTCTTGTGCTATTTTATTAATCTTGTGGTTTCACTTGCATAATTTCAATATCTAATATTTCCTAAATTCAATTCACTCTTGTTGTAGCATAAGCTTGCTTGTCTTTAATTGATGTTCATCTCTTAGTTGCATCTTAGGCCATTTAGTTGAGGAACTCATGCTTACTTTTTGATTGTGTGGATGCCATTTTTAAACGGCCATTGTGTGTATTCTAACCGTGCGCATAATTGGAATACACACATGGCTCATCTTTTTATCATGCCACACCACTACGCAAACTCCCTCAATTAAATGCTTGTTTATTTTCTTTTTTCTCCAAACATACAATGTATTTGCTCCCTCCTTTACTTTTTTGTGCTACTTTCTCTATGATTCCTAATTATACTTCATTCATTCTTTTTGAGGATGTGACATAAAGGCAAGGAGCCGGGAGAGGAGGAGGAAGCCGAATATGGAAATGTCGAGCATGCATTGGACTTGGCAATTTCTACACAACCCAAACTCCCGCATCCACCAGCTGAAGGTGGAGTACTTGAGAGATATTCCCCCCCGGATTGTGTTCATGCACGGAGGACCGTGCAACGCTTAAGTGTGGGGGAGGATTCGCCATTTTTGGGCGTAAACTTTTTTTTTTCCAAATACTTTGCACATTATTTTTGTTTCTTTTTATCATGTTTCTTGTAGATATTTAGAGTATTTTTTATTGTTGCATTGCATTTTCTTCTAGTACATATATCTTAGACTATTCATAGTTTAGTTTATATCTATTGTATTTTGCATCTTTTGCATGGTATATATTTTATAGATAGAAGTTGTGATTGGATGATGTGAATAGTATAGTGTCTAGTTTAATTTTGTCCTAATTGTTCATGTTAGTTTTTGGTTGTTAGAAATTAGGAAGAAAACTAGAAAAATTTTGAAAATTGCATCCATCACATCATACATACATATTAGAAATAATTTTGGTGAAAAATAAAAATTTTTTTTAAGAATTTTGTTTTTAGAGCGTTCTATTGAATTGATTTGGAAAATTATTTTTAAACTTGCTTGAATGACTTTTATGGAGCATAGAAGAGAAATAGAACAAACAACCATGTGAGTTTTTTATCTTATATTGAGTGGTTACATAATAACCACAATTTTTGTTCATTGTGTGCTATGCTCCTTCTGTAATTGTAATCTTGGTTTTGCTTGATTCTTTATTTCCAATAGTTGATGTTTGAATGCATTGAGCATGATTGAGGCCATTTTTTTGAATTAAGCTTACTTACCCATATAGCCATACCCTTACATCTACCTTTGTGAGCCAATTTTGAGCTTTTTAATCTCTTTTTATTCTAATTGTTACCACATCACCAATCTTAAGCGTAAAACCATGAATCACCTTGAATTACATCTTTGATTGGCTTAGGTTGAAGTGTGTGTGTCATTTAAGTGTGGGGAAAATTTTGGAAAGCATTGGTAGAGAATTTTTTTTATTTTGGATATTCATTGAAAATTTTGGAAAATGGGAGCACATTCATGTATCAACTTACTTTAACCATATGCATTTGTCATAGAAAAAATAATATAGAAAAAATATAGAGAAAAATGTAATAGAGCAAAAAAGGGACAAAGGTTTTCCCAAAAAGAAAAGAAGAAAA
Source organism: Arachis duranensis (assembly GCF_000817695.3). Classification (NCBI taxonomy): domain Eukaryota; kingdom Viridiplantae; phylum Streptophyta; class Magnoliopsida; order Fabales; family Fabaceae; genus Arachis; species Arachis duranensis. Next base: position 40,464,656 of record NC_029774.3, read on the forward strand.
AAATGAATAAGAAATGTATATGTGTTTTGTATGGAAAGTAAGGCATGAATGTGTGTGAAAAGAAGTAATGGGTGGTTAGAATGCAATTTTTGTGGGTTGATTGATATAGGTTGAATTGGATACTTAAGCTAATAAAAGATTCAATCTTTTATTCCACTTAGCCATATATTCATCTTGCCCTTACCCCAAACCCCATTACAACCCTATAAGACCTCATGAAACTTGCATTTATGTATCACATGTTGTTGATTGTTAGATGAAAAGCAATTCCTTGAAAGCATGATTAGAGGAGACTTGAGTGATTAAACCTTAAACACCGAGCGATTAGAGTGCATACACACCTAGTGAGGGTTCGATCACTCGATTCTATCTCTCCACCCTTCTTATTATGCATTCTTGTAAGTTGCTTCGTTTTGATGAGTTAAATCAATTCTCTAGATTTTTTATTGCATTGAATTACTTCTTTACCTGGCCCTATATGTTTATACTCGTTTGCAAATTTGTTTGTTTGTTTTCACCAATTTCATAGGATACTATTGATAGATAGATAGATAGATATAGATAGTATATAATATACTTGCATGCATATAGATAGTTGCATTTAATAAGTGGTTACCCTTTGATCATTTCCCTTTGATCATAGGATACTATTGTTTAAGTGTGGAGAATTGATGAGTCCATAATTGATGATATATTTTAGCTTGATTTGAATGGATTTCATCACATAAACTTACACTTAAGCACCAAAATAGCATACTTTTGTGTTTGATCCCTAAGTTGAACCTAAATATGCAAACATGCATTTTGTGCTTAAATTAGTGATTTTAATTCCACTTTTATACTATTCGATGCCATGACATGTTTGTTGAGTGATTTTAGGTCCTAGAGGCAAGTTTGGCAAGTGGTGCACGAAATCACAATCACACTTTTGCAATTCCGCACAACTAACCAGCAAGTGCACTGGGTCGTCCAAGTAATACCTTACGTGAGTAAGGGTCGATCCCACGGAGATTGTCGGTTTGAAGCAAGCTATGGTTATCTTGTAACTCTTAGTCAGGATATCAATAATTCTCATATTTAATTGTAAAAAGTAAAAGAACATGAAATAAATACTTGTTTTGCAGTAATGGAGAATAGGTTGAGGTTTTGGAGATGCTATATCTTCTGAATCTCTACTTTCCTACTGTCTTCTTCTTCATGCACACAAGGCTTCTTCCATGGCAAGCTGTATGTTGGGTTTCACCGTTGTCAATGGCTACCTCCCATCCTCTCAGTGAAAATGTTCAACGCGCTCTGTCACAGCACGGCTATTCATCTGTCGATTCTCGATCATGTCGGAATAGAATCTAAGAGATATCCACTCAATCTAAGGTAGAACGGAGGTGGTTGTCAGGCACACATTCATAGGTGAGAATGATGATGAGTGTCACGGATCATCACATTCATCAAGTTGAAGAACAAGTGGTATCTTAGAATAGAAGCAAGCGTGATTGAATGAAAAACAGTAGTAATTGCATTAATCCATCAAGACACAGTAGAGCTCCTCACCCTCAACCATGGGGTTTAGAGACTCATGCCGTAGAAGATACAGTATGAAATATGTAATGTGTCATGAGATGAAGATACAATAGCAAAAAGTCATATTTATAGTGAACTAGTGACCTACAGTTTACAAGAATGAGTAAATGACGTAAAAATCCACTTCCGGTGTCCACTTGGTGTGTGCTTGGGCTGAGCATTGAAGCTTTCATGTGTAGAGACTTTTCCTGGTGTTAAACGCCAGCTTTTGTGCCAGTTCCGGCGTTAAACGCCGGGAATTCTGAAGCTGATTTGGAACGCCGGTTTGGGCCATCAATTCTTGGGAAAAGAATAGACTATTATATATTGCTGAAAAGCCCAGGATGTCTACTTTTCAACGCAATTAAGAGCGCGCCAATTGGGATTCTGTAGCTCTAGAAAATCCACTTCAAGTGCAGGGAGGTCAGAATCCAACAGCATCTGCAGTCCTTTTTCAGCGTCTGAATCAGATTTTTGCTCAAGTCCCTCAATTTCAGCAAAAAAATACCTGAAATCATAGAAAAACACAAAAACTCATAGTAAAGTCCAAAAAAGTGAATTTTAATTAAAAACTAATAAAAATATAATAAAAATTAACTAAAATGTACTAAAAACATACTAAAAACAGTGCCAAAAAGCGTATAAATTATCCGCTCATCACAACACCAAACTTAAATTGTTGCTTGTCCCCAAGCAACTGAAAATCAAATAGGATAAAAAGATGAGAACATACTATAGACTCCAAAATATCAATGAAACTTAGCTCCAATTCGGGACTAGTAGCTTTTTGCCTCTGAACAGTTTTGGCATCTCACTTTATCCTTTGAAGTTTAGAATGATTGGCATCTATAGGAACTCAGAATGCAGATAGTGTTATTGATTCTCCTAGTTAAGTATATTGATTCTTGAACACAGCTACTTTATGAGTCTTGGCCGTGGCCCAAGGCACTCTGTTTTCCAGTATTATCACCGGATACATACATGCCACAGACACATAACTGGGTGAACCTTTTCAGATTGTGACTCAGCTTTGCTAGAGTCCCTAATTAGAGGTGTCCAGGGTTCTTAAGCACACTCTTTTTGCTTTGGATCATGACTTTAACCGCTCAGTTTCAAGCTTTTCACTTGACACCTTCACGCCACAAGCACATGGTTAGGGACAGCTTGGTTTAGCCGCTTAGGCCAGGATTTAATTCCTTTAGGCCCTCCTATCCACTAATGCTCAAAGCCTTGGATCCTTTTTAGTATCCTTGCCTTTTGGTTTTAAGGGCTATTGGCTTTTTCTGCTTCTTCTTCTTTTTTTTTGTAGTCACTGCTTTTTCTTACTTCCAAAATCAATTTGATGATTTTTCAGATCCTCAATAACATTTCTCCTTTTCCATCATTCTTTCAAGAGCCAACAAATTTAACATTCTTTAAACAATAAATTCAAAAGACATATGCACTGTTCAAGCATTCATTCAGAAAACAAAAAGTATTGTCACCACATCAAACTAATTCAACTAGTTTCAAAGATGAATTCGAAATCATGTACTTCTTGTTCTTTTGTGATTAAAGCATTTTTCATTTAAGAGAGGTGATGGATTCATAGGACATTCATAGCTTTAAGACATGAACTTTAAATTTTATTAATCATGGAATAAGAACAAGACTCAACAATAAATATAAGATAAGACCAATAGTAATAGAAAATAGAAAATTAAAAACAGAAATTTAAATGACTCCAAAATAGATTCCTAATGATAAAGGTTATCACAGAGTTAGGACTCAACAACCTTGATTTTGAGAAGTGGATGCTCCCTCAACTTGTGGGGTGTTTGACCCTTCAAGGGAGAGCTTCTGGCACTTCAGCTCCTGTAGCTCACGCCCCTGCTTCTCTTGTTCGTTCAGCAATTTGCAGAGCATGCAGTTTTGATTCTGCTGTTCTTCCTTAATTTGTTCTATAGCTTCTTGCAGCTTGGCAACAGATGCTTCTAGGTGGGCCCAGTAGTCAAATTCAGGAAGTTCAGGAAGGAATTCCTACGCCCTCCTTTTGATAGAGTTATCTTGCATTTGTCCTTCCATTGACTTCTTGGTGATTGGATGTTCAATTGGGATGAATTCATCTACTCCCATCCTCAACCCAGCATCTTTACATAGCAAAGAGATTAAGCTTGGGTAAGCCAGTTTGGCTTCAGTGGAGTTCTTGTTTGCAATTGTGTAAATCTCACGAGAAATCAGATGATGAATCTCCACTTCTTTTCCCAACATAATGCAATGAATCATCACTGCTCTCTTGACAGTGACATCAGAACGGTTACTAGTGGGCAATATAGAATGCCCAATGAAGTTTAGCCAACCTCTTGCAACTGGTTTGAGATCTTCCCTCTTGAGTTGGTTTGGGACACCTTTTGAATTGGTTATCCACTTGGTTCCAGGGAGGCATATGTCCTCTAGAACTTGATCCAACCCCTTATCTGCTCTCACCATTCTCCTATTAAAGGATTCAGGATCATCTTGTAGTTGAGGCAGTTTGAAGACCTCTCTTATTTTGTCCAGATGGAAGTAAATAGTTCTCCCTCTGACCATAGTTCTGTAGGTATGGAAAGCAGTTCCAGTCATTCTCTGCTTATCTGTCAGCCACAGATTTGAATAGAATTCCTGAACCATGTTTTTTCCAACCTTTGTCTCAGGATTGGCTAGAATTTTCCATCCTCTATTTCGAATTTGCTCTTGGACCTCCGGATATTTGTCTTCTTTTAGATCGAATTTAACTTCCGGGATCACTGACCTTAGATCCATTATTTTGTGGTAATGGTCTGCATGTTCTTTGGTTAAGAACCTCTCTTGACTCCAAAGATCCTTTGGAGCATTCTCTTTCTTGCCTCTTGAATTGGTTTGTTTTCCTTTGGGAGCCATGATCTTGATGAGCCTTAGCTTAGTGATCACGGAAAAGCACACCAAACTTAGAGGTTTGCTTGTCCTCAAGCAAAAGAAAGGAAAGAGGGGAGAGAGGAGGAGAAGCAAATTTGAATGGTGAAGAGAGGGGGATGGCCGAATGTGTATTTATAAGGGAGGGGGAGGGATTTCGAAAGTTTTGAAAGAGATTTGAGAAGATATGGAAAGAATTTGAGAAAATACTTGAGTTTTTGAAGAAGATTTGGAAAGGATTTGAAAGAGATTTGAGAAATAATTTAGAAAATTGTTGGATTTTTGAAATTTGAGGGTGAATGATGAAAATTTGTAACATATTTATGTAGAAAATTATGGGTCAAAACATGAAAGTATGAAATGTGAATGATGAAAATTTGTAACATGTTTATGTAGAAAATTATGGGTCAAAACATGAAAGTGTGAAAAAATTTGAAGTGGAAAGCAAAATATCCTTCCCCTGCCTTTCTGGCGTTAAACGCCCAGAATGGTATCCATTCTGGCGTTTAACGCCCAATTGTTGGCCATTATGGGCGTTTAACGCCCAGCCAGGCACCCTGGCTGGCGTTAAATGCCAAAAACCCCTTATCACTGGGCGTTTTGCTGAACGCCCAGGATGCTGTAATTCTGGCGTTAAACGCCCAGAATGGTGCCCATTCTGGCGTTTAACGCCCAAAATGGTGCCTTTACTGGCGTTAAACGCCCAGAGTGCCCTTTATTAGCGTTTTCTTGCCAGCAAGCTCCTTTTCTTTGCTTTTTTCACTGAATCCTTCTGTAACTCTGTGAATTCCTTCAATTTCGATGATCAACCTTGAAGAATATATATCAAACTTTTATTAAATAAAACAAATAACCTGCTAATGACTGGGTTGCCTCCCAGCAAGCGCTTCTTTATTGTCTTTAGCTGGACCTTTACTGAGACTCATTCAAGCCTCTGTTTTGAGCATTCCTACTCAAAATTGTTTTCAAGATAATGTTGAGCATTCTTGCTCAAAATTGCTTTCAAGATAATGTTTGATCCTCTGTCCATTAACAATGAACTTTTTGTCAGAATCAATATCTTGAAGCTCAACATATCCATATGGTGACACTCCTGTAATCACATACGGGCCCCTCCACCGAGATTTCAGTTTTCCTGGGAATAGTCTGAGCCTAGAGTTGAAGAGCAGAACTTTTTGTCCTGGCTCAAAGACTCTGGATGACAACTTCTTGTCATGCCACTTTTTTGCCTTTTCCTTATAAATTTTTGCATTTTCAAAGGCACTGAGTCTGAATTCTTCTAGCTCATTTAGCTGGAGCAATCTTTTTTCACCAGCTAACTTAGCATCCAAGTTTAGGAATCTGGTTGCCCAGTAGGCTTTATGTTCCAGTTCCAAGGGCAAATGACAGGCCCTTCCATACACAAGTTGGTATGGAAAGGTTCCTATAGGAGTCTTGAATACTGTTCTGTATGCTCACAGAGCATCATCCAAGCTCTTTGCCTAATCCTTTCTACGGGCAATTACAGTCCATTCCAGGATTCTTTTTATTTCTCTATTAGAGACTTCAGCTTGCCCATTTGTCTATGGATGATACGGAGTTGCTACTTTGTGGCTAATTCCATATCGGACCATAGAAGAGTACAGCTATTTATTGCATAAATGAGTGCCCCCATCACTAATTAGTACTCTGGGAATACCAAACCTGCTGAAGATGTGTTTCTGGAGGAATTTCAGCACGGTCTTGGTATCATTATTGGGTGTGGCAATTGCTTCTACCCATTTAGATACATAGTCTACTGCCACCAGAATATAAGTGTTTGAGTATGATGGTGGGAAGGGACCCATGAAGTCAATACCCCATACATCAAACAATTCAATCTCTAAGATCCCTTGTTGAGGCATGGCGTAACCATGAGGCAAGTTACCAGCTCTTTGGCAACTGTCACAGTTACGCATAAACTCTCGGGCATCCCTATAGAGAGTAGGCCAGTAGAAGCCACATTGGAGGACCTTAGTGGCTGTTCGCTCACTTCCGAAATGTCCCCCATACTGTGATCCATAGCAATGCCATAGGATCCTTTGTGCTTCCTCTCTAGGTACACATCTGCGGATCATTCCGTCTGCACATCTCTTAAAGAGATATGGCTCATCCCATAGGTAGTACTTGGCATCTGAAATTAATTTTTTTCTTTGCACCCTGCTGTACTCCTGGGGTATGAACCTCATAGCTTTATAGTTTGCAATGTCTGCAAACCATGGTGCTTCCTGAATGGCAAAAAGTTACTCATCTGGAAAGGTCTCAGAGATCTCAGTAGAGGGAAGGGACGCCCCAGCTACTGGTTCTATCCGGGACAAGTGATCAGCTACCTGGTTCTCTGTCCCTTTTCTGTCTCTTATTTCTATATCAAACTCTTGCAGAAGCAACACCCATCTTATGAGCCTGGGTTTTGAATCCTGCTTTGTGAGTAAGTATTTAAGAGCAGCATGGTCAGTGTACACAATTGATCCTACTAAATAAGATCTAAACTTATCAATGGCATAAACCACTGCAAGTAACTCTTTTTATGTGGTTGTGTAATTCTTCTGTGCGTCATTTAGAACACGGCTAGCATAATAAATGACGTGCAGAAGCTTGTTGTGCCTCTGTCCCAACACTGCACCAATAGCATGGTCACTGGCATCACACGTTAGTTCGAACGGTAATATCCAGTCTGGTGCAGAGATGACTGGTGCTGTGACCAGCTTGGCTTTCAGGGTCTCAAACGCCTGCAGACACTCTGTGTCAAACACAAATGGTGTGTCAGCAGTTAGCAGGTTGCTTAGAGGTTTTGCAATTTTTGAAAAATCCTTTATAAACCTTCTGTAGAATCCTGCATGCCCCAGAAAGCTTCTGATTGCCTTAACATTGGCAGGTGGTGGTAATTTTTCAATTACTTCTACCTTTGCTTGATCCACCTCTATTCCCTTGCTTGAAATTTTGTGCCCAAGAACAATTCCTTCAGTCACCGTAAAGTGACATTTCTTCCAGTTTAAGACCAGGTCAGTCTCTTGGCACCTTTTCAGGACAAATGCTAGATGATCAAGACAGGAGCTGAATGAGTCTCCAAATACTGAGAAGTCATCAATAAAGACTTCCAGGAACTTCTCTACCATATCAGAGAAGATGGATAGCATGCACTGCTGAAAAGTTGCAGGTGCATTGCATAAACCAAAAGGCATTCTTCTGTAAGCAAATACGCCAGAAGGACAGGTGAATGATGTTTTCTCTTGATCTTGAGGGTCCACTACAATTTGATTGTAGCCTGAATAGCCATCCAAAAAGTAGTAATAATCATGACCCGCTAGTCTTTCTAGCATCTGGTCTATGAATGGTAAAGGAAAATGATCATTTCTGGTGGCTGTATTGAGCCTTCTGTAGTCGATACACATACGCCACCCTGTAACTGTTCTTGTAGGAACCAGTTCATTCTTCTCATTATGAACCACTGTCATGCCTCCCTTCTTGGGGACAACTTGAACAGGGCTCACCCAAGGGCTATCAGAAATAGGATAAATAATCCCAGCCTCTAGTAACTTAGTGACCTCTTTCTGCACCACCTCCTTCATGGCTGGATTTAGCCGCCTTTGTGGTTGAACTACTGGCTTGGCATTATCTTCCAATAGGATCTTGTGCATGCATCTTGCTGGACTAATGCCCTTAAGATCACTTATGGACCATCCAAGAGCTGTCTTGTGTGTCCTTAGCACTTGAATTAGTGCTTCCTCTTCTTGTGAATTTAAAGCAGAGCTTATGATAATTGGAAAAGTGTCACCTTCTCCCAGAAATGCATACTTCAGGGATGGTGGTAGTGGTTTGAGCACAGGTTTGGGAGGCTTATCCTCTTCCTGAGGAATTTTTAGAGGTTCTTTTATTTCCTCTGGTTCCTCCTGATTAGGCTGAACATCTTTAAAGATGTCCTCTAGCTCTGATTCGAGACTCTCAGTCATATTGATCTCTTCCACCAAAGAATCAATAATATCAGCGCTCATGCAGTCATTTGATGTGTTTGGATGCTGCATAGCTTTGACAGCATTCAACTTGAACTCATCCTCATTGACTCTCAGGGTCACTTCCCCTTTTTGTACATCAATAAGAGTGCGTCCAGTTGCTAGGAAAGGTCTTTCTAGGATGAGAGTTGCATTCTTGTGCTCCTCCATTTCCAGCACTACAAAGTCAGTGGGAAAGGCAAATGGCCCAACCTTGACAATCATGTCTTCAATTATGCCTGATGGATATTTAATGGAGCCATCAGCAAGTTAGAGACATATCCGGGTTGGTTTGACTTCTTCAGTCAACCCAAGCTTTCTGATAGTAGTTACAGGTATCATGTTGATACTTGCTCCAAGGTCACATAGGGCTATCTTGGTACAAGCACCTTCTAATGTGCATGATATCATAAAGCTTCCTGGATCTTGAAGCTTCTCTGGTAAGCTTTTCAGAATGACTGCACTGCATTCTTCAGTGAGAAACACCTTT
>NC_029774.3:40473723-40554225 GCF_000817695.3 Arachis duranensis
AGAGTTTCTAAGGATAAGGAATCTTGGCTTTATATTCTTCAACCTTAGTTGCTGCAGGTTTATTCCCTACAGAGGTGGTTGGAGAAGCCTTCTTAGAGGGGTTACTATCAGCACTCTCAGGTGTCTGATTCCTCATTGGCGTTTGAACACCAGGACTGGGTGCAGGATGGGCGTTTAACGCCAGCTTTCCACCCTTTTCTGGCATTTGAACGCCAAAACTGGGCAAGGAATGGGCGTTTAACGCCAACTTTTCCCCCTTTTCTGGCGTTTGAACGCCAGAAGTATTCCTCTCTGGGCTCTTACTGTCCTCAGAGGGATTTTGGGCAGTGGTTTAGTTATCCTCTGTCAGTTGTTTCTTTCTTGGCTTTCTGCTGCTTTGAGTTGATACATTCAATGTCTTCCCACTCCTTAATTTACCAGCTTGGCATTCTTCTGTTATCTGTTTAGATAGCTGCTGTCTTGTCTGATTCAATTGTGCTTCCATATTCTGGTTAGCATTTTTAGTTTCTTGGAGCATCTCTTTAAACTCTGATAATTGTTTTGTCATCAGGAGTAATTGTTGATTAAGTTCAACAATCTGTTCTTGAGAATTAGGATCAATAGTTACTGCCATAGCTTCTTCTTTTATAGAGGACTCACTGCTTGAGTATAGATGTTGATTTCTAGCAACCGTATCTATGAGCTCTTGAGCCTCTTCAATCATCTTCCTCATGTGTATAGATCCACCAGCTGAGTGGTCTAAAGACATCTGAGCTTTTTCTGTAAGCCCAAAGTAGAAGATGTCCAACTGTACCCACTCTGAAAACATTTCAGAGGGGCATTTCCTTAGCATACCTCTATACTTCTCCCAGACATTATAAAGGGATTCATTATCCTCTTGTTTAAAGCCTTGGATGTCCAGCCTTAGCTGTGTCATCCTTTTTGGAGGGTAAAAATGATTCAGGAATTTGTCTGATAACTGTCTCCATGTTTTTATGCTTGCTGTGGGTTGGTTATTCAACCACCTCTTAGCTTGATCTTTTACAGCAAATGGAAACAGTAACAATCTGTAGACATCCTGATCCACTTCTTTATCACGTATTGTGTCAGCAATTTGTAAGAACTGTGCCAGAAACTCAGTAGGTTCTTCCTGTGGAAGACCAAAATACTGGCAATTTTGCTGTACCGTGATAATGAGTTGAGGATTTAGCTCAAAGCTGCTTGCTTTAATGGGAGGTATACAGATGCTACTCCCATATGCAGCTGTAATGGGGTTAGCATATGACCCCAGAGTCCTTCTGGACTACTCAATTCCACTTAGGTCCATGATGGAGAAAGGGAGCTGATGTGGATATTAAAATTATTTTGAAAAACAAACTAAAAAAAAGATATGATTTTGAAAATTAATGCAAAATTTCGAAAATTTAAAGGAAAACACAAAGAAGACACCAAACTTAGAAATTTTTTTTAAAATAAAAAAAGAACTAAGGACATGTAATTTCAAAAATTTTAAAGAAAATAAAAGCATGCAATTGACACCAAACTTAAAATATAAAACTAAATTCAAATAAAAGACACTAAACCACAAAAATAAAATATTTCTAATCTAAGCAACAAAATAAACCGTCAGTTGCCCAAACTCGAACAATTCCCGGCAACGGCGCCAAAAACTTGGTGCACGAAATCATAATCACACTTTTGCAATTCCGCACAACTAACCAGCAAGTGCACTGGGTCGTCCAAGTAATACCTTACGTGAGTAAGGGTCGATCCCACGGAGATTGTCGGCTTGAAGCAAGCTATGGTTATCTTGTAACTCTTAGTCAGGATATCAATAATTCTCAGATTTAATTATAAAAAGTAAAAGAACATGACATAAATACTTGTTTTGCAGTAATGGAGAACAGGTTGAGGCTTTGGAGAAGCTATATCTTCTGAATTTCTACTTTCCTACTGTCTTCTTCTTCATGCACGCAAGGCTTCTTCCATGGCAAGCTGTATGTTGGGTTTCACCGTTGTCAATGGCTACCTCCCATCCTCTCAGTGAAAATGTTCAATGCGCTTTGTCACAGCACGGCTATTCATCTGTCGGTTCTCGATCATGTCGAAATAGAATCCAGTGATTCTTTTGCGTCTGTCACTAACGCCCCACAATTGTGAGTTTGAAGCTCGTCACAGTCATTCAATCCCTGAATCCTACTCAGAATACCACAGACAAGGTTTAGACCTTCTGGATTCTCAAGAATGGCCGCCAATGGATTCTAGCTTATACCACGAAGATTCTGATTAAGGAATCCAATAGATATCCACTCAATCTAAGGTAGAACGGAGGTGGTTGTCAGACACACGTTTATAGGTGAGAATGGTAATGAGTGTCATGGATCATCACATTCATCAGGTTGAAGAACAAGTGGTATCTTAGAATAGAAGCAAGCGTGATTGAATGAAAAACAGTAGTAATTGCATTAATCCATCAAGACACAGCAGAGCTCCTCACCCTCAACCATAGGGTTTAGAGACTCATGACGTAGAAGATACAGTATGAAACGTGTAATGTGTCATGAGATGAAGATACAATAGCAAAAAGTCCTACTTATAGTGAACTAGTGACCTAGGGTTTACAAGAATGAATAAATGACATAAAAATCCACTTCCGAGGTCCACTGTGCTTGGGCTGAGCATTGAAGCTTTCATGTGTAGAGACTTTTTCTGGAGTTAAACGCCAGCTTTTGTGCCAGTTTGGGCGTTTAACTCCAACTTTTGTGCAAGTTCTGGCGTTAAACGCCGGGAATTTTGAAGCTGATTTGGAACGCCGGTTTGGGCCATCAATTCTTGGGCAAAGTATGAACTATTATATATTGCTGAAAAACTCAGGATGTCTAATTTCCAACGCAATTAAGAGCGTGCCAATAGGGCTTCTGTAGTCCCCGAAAAATCCACTTTGAGTGCAGGGAGGTCAGAATCCAGCAGCATCTACAGTCCTTTTTCAGCTTCTGAATCAGATTTTTGCTCAGGTCCCTCAATTTCAGCCAGAAAATACCTGAAATCACAGAAAAACACACAAACTCATAGTAAAGTCTAGAAAAGTGAATTTTAATTAAAAACTAATAAAAATATAATAAAAATTAACTAAAATATACTAAAAATAGTGCCAAAAAGCGTATAAATTATCCGCTCATCAGCAAGGTAATAGTGGAAGGAAGCATGTACAAAGGGAGAACACATAAAGAAAATAAGGAGGAAGCACACACTGAAGTGTGCGTACGCACAACTACCTGTGCGTGCGCACAACCACCTATGCGTACGCATAAGTGAAAATTCAGCGAAGTGTGCGTGCGCACACATCTGTGCGTACGCACAGGTCCCTGCACGTGGATTCATTAATGAAACACGTGATCCATAATTTTGAGGGCCTTTGGCCCAGTTTTGGAAGGCTTTATGCTGAATGGAAAGTGCTATATAAAGGGGAATGGAAGCCATATGAAGGGGGGAGCTTAGGACACTTTTCTTTTAGGTAGAACATGCATTAGGAGTAGGAGTAGTGTAGATTAGGGAGTGCTCTCTTAGGGTATTTAATTAGGGTTTATTGTAGCATTTTATAGCAAGCTTTGATATTTGATTTTGCTCATCTTTATTATAAGTACTCTTAATCTTCTCCTTAATTACACTACTTTTGCTTTTATTTTCTTATGGTTCAAGTTACTTTGTTTATATATGCAATTTTGGTATCTTGAAGTTTCGATTGATGAATCCAATAATTTATGCCTTCTTTATGTTTGATTGAATGTTTATTGTTGATATTGTGAATAGTTTGGATATAGTTTTCATTTTCCTTTGCAAATTCTCATATTTTGGTTTTATGCCCACCAAGTGTTTGTGAATATACCACTTGGTAATTTTGAGTAGATTTTCACACCTTGACTTGGGATTTGACTTACCAAGATACTAGAGTCATAATGTCTGACATTTAGTGGTAATTATTGAGTAGTTAGTTTACTCTTGTTTCTGTTGACGCTAGCTTTTTACCAATTAATTTGGTAAGTTAGCTAGGACTTATGGGTTAAGGTCAATTATGCTTGCTTGACCTACTCTTTGATGTTAGGGGTTAACCAAGTGAGATTGACTCATCATAATTATCATAGTTGTGGTTATGACGATGATAGGATTCCTTGAATCCTCATTCCCAAGTCAAGGCTCTTTTATACATAGCTTTGCATTTTCACTAGTTTTGACATTATTTTCCTTTTAACTGCATTTATCAATTTTGATCATTTCTTAGTTCTTTCATTTCTTTAGTTCTTTTAATCTTTCGTTCTTTGATTGCAAAACCCTCTTTGCCCCACAACCAAACGCTTGACACTTCAATTGCATCCCAAGGAAGAACGACTCGATGTTTAATTACTCTTGATTTATATTTTGTATTGGAAAAATCAAACTTTGATGTTTGGGATTTAATTGCCCGGTTCGGACTATACTTACAACAGAACTACTTTATCTAATTTCTGAACCGGTACAAATGCTACTTCATCATATGCCTCACTTGCTCCGGGTTGAGATGATTGTGAGCTTCCTGGGTAGATGCAGTAGTCGCCCCACTTGCTACACGATGGTATTTATGATTGATCATAGTCTCCTTGGGCAACACAGTGACTCGCCCCTCGCTGGTTCCAAGTTGAGATTTCACATTCCTTTGATATAACCGTGCGATGGATAATTGAATATTTATATATATGCATATGCTTTGAGCTTCGTGTCGTTGGGACTGTCCAGGGTTTGCTACTAGACATGTCGGGTTTGGCTGGATCCCCGACAGATGATATCATCGGTCATAGGACAGACATGCATCATGTGCCTTTGTATGATTTGTTTAAGTATGCCTAGTTTGGTTTGCTTATTTATTTATACATGTCTATATGCTACATGACTTAACTGCTGTATCAGTTTCCTTAATTGTGTATTACTTGTATGCTTTATATATTTTTGCAGCTGAGATATCCCTTATGCTGGCGAAGGTGACGCTGAGGGTAGTTCCATCGGTGATAAGGAAGTTTGATATAACAAGAGGTGAAGAGTTAGATTAGAATTAGAATCCCTTAGATAGAGTACTGAATTTTTGGTTTAGTATAATCTTTAAGCTGAAAATCTGAATGTCGGGGGTTCTAAGATTGCCTCTGGCTTTCCCAGGACCTTATATATATGTGGGCCCCTTTACTATACTGAGAACCCCCAGTTCTCATTCCATACGTATTTGTTATTTTTCTGATGCAGGACATGACGCACTTCGCTAAACGTGTTGGGTTTGCTTTCTTGGAAGCGAAGACTTGTATTTTGAGCTTTTTATATTATGTACTTAGTTATATATGTTCTTTCTTCTTTATAAAAACATGGTTGCCCCTCTTAGAGGTTGACTTTGGAGAACTAGGATTTGTATTTGTCTTTTGGTTCACTGTTGGGTTGTATATATATATATATATATATATATGCTAGCCGACCTTTGCTTCGCAGGTCGAGTCTAGAGCTTGATTATGTAACTATCCTTTGGAATTCTCTTTATATATGTGTTTCTTGGTTCTCTTTTCTGTATAAGCCTTCGATCTTAACGCTTTTCGTATGTGACGCAATTGTCTGGTTTCGATTTTGCTTGACATTTTCCTTCAAGGTTTCGAATTATATCATCCTTATTTTATATGTATGTATTTTTATTTTAGAGGTCGTAGCGCCTGACCGCCTTTGTTTTACGACCTAGGCGTAAAACACTGTGTGGTAGGGTATTACAATACCTGTCCTTACCTACCCCGATATGTATAAGAGGTTATAGGAGCGAGTAAGGCGAGGCGGGATAGGGTGTAGGTTTTTATTACCCATACATTGGGGTCTATATAAAATAAGGTTGGGCGGGGTGGGGTTGGGTAGTGTAAAAACTATCTCTACCTGTCTCATTACCATTCTTATTTATTTATATTATTTTTTTCTAGAGGTGGGAGGTGGCATATTCGTTTATTCTATCTAATCCTTTTTTTGTTTTTCAGATAGTTAGGTAAGATATGGAGTAATCAAGGAAAATCTTTTAAAGATTCTGCTGAGATCTTTGGCATTTATTATGCTAAAGTCATATGCTAGTGAGTCATGAGAGGCCATCTAGAATAGTACTCCCAAACACGGGGTACCATGTAATCGATTAGTCAGGTGTACCAAGGGTTATCTGAAATAGGAAGTCGATCTCGGACGAGATCCTCTGGCTTGGTTAAGACTGCTGTGCCCGATTTGTCGGAGTGGGAGGAGCTGCTGGTCTTTGTTCACCGGAGGAGGGAGGGCACCTACAAGAGACTCTGATGCTTAAGTTAGTACAGGTTTTAGGCAGGTTTTTTGTAGAATTGGAGTATCTGTTATATCTGGGTGCTCCAGCGTATTTATAGTAGTGTTTGATGATCTTCCTTTTGAGATAAGTTTGTTATTTTATCTTATCTTTCATGAGTGGGATCATATCTTTGGCTAACCGCTTTCTAGTAGACGGTGGTCCTTTTATTCTGGGCTTGCTTGGGCTTTCTGCAGCGATTGTCTGACCTCTTTTACAAAAGAGGTCGTTTAATGGGCCAACCTTTCAAAGAGGTCGGTCCCTTTGTCATCGTCCGACACGGACCTTATAGCTCGGTCCTGGTGTATGAACAGTGCCCCTGCTTGAGCTTCGACCTTTCCTTGAGGTCATGCTTTCTGAGCTTCGGCCTCTTTGGGGAAGTCATGTTCAAGCATCTGTCTTGGTCGTGCCTGATTTGCTCTTTCTCGTGCAAGTTTTGCGTTATTTAATGCTTTTCAAAACGCAAAGCGTTTTTGCTTTTAAATGCGGCGTCATTTTCGAGTGCGTTAATTTCCTTGGAAGCGTCCGAGTGCTTTTAAAGGCTATTGATTGGGCTTTATTGCTTTTGTTGTTATTTTTCCCTCTTTGAATTTTGTTTGAAATCAAAGGGGTTTTCCTTTCTTCATTTTTCTTTGCTTTACTCTGCTTCACTCTTGTTTTCTCCACGAAAAAAGTCACTTCATCTGGCTCTTTTCGATCTTGCTCCCAACTTTCTTCTTTTCTGAAGTTTTTGAGGCGTTTGTGGATCATTCGTGTTATGCTGTGCATTCGCTCCTACTGTTCCTTCTTCGTCGTAGGTTGGTACTTTGCATTCCTTTTCTTGATCATGATTCCTCCATTCGGTGTTTTTGTTTCTGCTGCATGCTTTGGTTTTTCATTTGAAAGTTTTGATCTTTTTTCTCTGATCTTTGAAAAAGGTTGAAGCTTTTCTTGTTTGCTATTTTCTTATTTGTTGAAAGGGATGGGGTTTTTTATTTTTCTTTGTTTCCTTGCGTTTCTCCTGGGATATATCTGCATTGCCCCTAAAGGGTGCCCTTGGGTTTCAGTGGTGATCCTTGTCTTTGTAATCCTTGGGGTGCCTTTTTTGCTATCGTACTTTGCTGTTTGCTGGTTTGTTTTTTGTTTTCTTTATTTTTGGCCAAGTTGCACAGTGGTGACGCCCCTTTCATTTTCTTAATGTAGGTGTAGTTTCTATGTCTTCTTGTAGAAATATTGTTGAAATGTCTACAAAGGTTCCTCTGGGTATGGCTGATTCGTTATATTCCATAGTGTTAAGGTGTGTTACTATGGCAGATCGGGAGTACTGTGAGAAATTTAGGAGACATCATAGAGTCTTTGGGAATAGGGAGGATGAGAAAAACTATGAGCTGGTGTTGCCCAACCCTGAGGAAAGGGTCTATTTTCCTCCCTTAAGTCAGACCAAACGTCCTTTCTTTTACGCGTATGATTGTTTCTTTACCAAGTTGGGTGTGACCCTTCCCTTTACCGAGTTTGAGTCTGACATCTTGTGGAACTATAATGTGGCTGCTTCTCAGCTTCATCCCAATTCTTGGGCTTTCATGAAAATTTTTCAATTGCTGTGTCAGGACCTAGATGTCCGATCTTCCCTTTGTCTTTTTCTTTATCTGTTTGTGATGACTAAACCAGGGGCGGCCAAGAAGAAGGCTTCTTGGATCTCCTTCCGAGCTACCCAAGGAAAAAAGGTTTTTTCTATTTTTGATGACTCCTTCCACGATTTTAAAAACTTTTATTTTAATGTCTGGGCTATTGAAGGTGTTCACCCCTTTTTTCTGGATGAGAATAATGAACCTGCATTTCCCCTTTGGTGGCAAAAGGACCCTGTAGTTCTTAAGTATCCTTTAGAGAGTGTTGATGAGGTGGAGAGGGCCTTTGTGGGTGTTTTGGAGGAGCACTGGGGGGAGCCTCCTCATTTGGAGACAAAGAAGTTTTTAGGGGATCCTGCTCTTCTCCGTTCCGAGCTAGGTAGTGTCTGACTTCTTTTAAGGTTTTTTGTTTGTCGTGGTTTTTGTAGCCGTTCACTATCTAACTGTTTTGTGTGGTCCCCTTTTTTCAGAGATGGTTGCTAGCTCTGATTCAATGAAGTTCCTCCGCAATACCAAGGAAACGGTGGCCGCCCAAAACATTTAAAGGAAGTCGTCGGGGTAGGGCTCTTCCCAGGTCCCGTCGAAGAAGTCGGACTCTGGTCCTCAGGGTCCGAGGAAGATCATCTCGACTCCTCAAGTTCGGGTGGCCTCTACTGACCAGCCTCTGACAACTTCTGGTGCATCTTTTTCTCCCTCTTCCACTAGGCCTTCTCCCAAAAGGCCGAGGACTGCTGGGGCTTATAATCTCAATGATCAGGACTTTGATGGCGTGGCCTTTGTTGTGGAGCACATTGCCTCATATGGTTTTGTGCCGATTGATGACGTATCTATTCTCCATCATCTTGACTTTATATCCAGTAATAGCATCCGGATGGCCAACCTCAGTGCTGCACTGTCGAGGGAGTTCAAGAAATCTCCTATCAATTCCACTAGTGCCTTTCTTGGGAAGGCTAAAACTGATTATGAGAGGGTGGAGGGGCTGAGGCTTGAGCTAGAAGCGAAAAATGTTGGGTTGGAGCTTGCTGTGGAGAAGGAGAAAGCCTGGGCTACTGCTGCCGAGGTGGCTGCCAACTTGGCTGAAGATATGGCAAAGAAGACTAAGGAGAGCTACACCTGGACTTATGGTGAGCTTCTGGAGGTTAAGCAAAAACTCCAGTCTGCTTATGATGATTATGCCGAGTTGTAGGGCTACGTAGTGAATGGCATTACTGCTCTTTATGAGAGTTTGAAAGATCAAGTCCGGGTTCTAGCTCGATGTCGACCTTGCCTTATTTAGTATGGACAACATTGTCAAAGATGGTAAGATCGTGCCGGACCCCGATGATGATGAGACTCCTGCCCCTGATCCTCCGGCCAAGTCCTCTGTGACTCCTTTTGTTGAGACATCCCGACCTGAGGCAGACCCCGATGTCGAGATCTTGAATGGTCTAGATGGTGTCGTCGGAGCTGTCCCAATCTCAGTCATTCCCCTAGCTCCTGAGGACGTGGCGACAGGAGCAAAGCTGGATCCTTTATAACTTCATTTTTATTGTTTTGTCGATAATGTGTTAATATGGTCCGACTTGTGGACCTTTTAAACTCTTTTATTGTAATCTTTTGGGTTGTTCCTGGACATTTGCAGTTGCTTTCTAGCAACTTTTTTTTAGTTTTTAATCAAAACATTTTCACTCTTGGGTTGCAGTTTAAGCAACCTTTGAGTTTTTAATGTTTTAACTTCCTAGAACTTTGTTGTTTTGACAAGTCTGGTAGTGTGCTGGCCAATTTTCGAGGGATGCTTTTGCTATTTTCCCCTTTCTGGTCTTCACCTTGGGGTAGCGTCCCTTCTGAAGCCTTTCGTGTATTGCACTTCTTTTGGTTGTGTTGACAGCCTTGTTGAGTCGCTTTCTCGATCTCACTCTTTCAAACTTTCAGTTGATTTCTAATAACTTTCTAGGTAGTTACTACAACATTTTGGGTATAGTCACGGTTTTTTTGGAAAGGGTGACCATAGAGTACCTATGGTCACGGCTTTTTAAAAAATTGTGGCCTAAAACGGTCTATAGTCACAGTTTTGAGGGGTGACCTAAAAGGGTCTATGGTCACGGTTTTTTACAGTGACCGAAAAGGGTCTATGGTCAAGGTTTTTCAAAATAGGGTGACCTAAAAGGGTCTATAGTCACGGTTTTGGGGGGTGGCCTAAAGGGGTCTATGGTCACAGTTTTGGGGGTTAGCCTAAAAGGGTCTATAGTCACAGTTTTGGGGGTGATCTAAAAGGGTCTATGGTCACGGTTTTTTACAATGACCAAAAAGGGTGACCTAAAAAGGTCTATGGTCACGGTTTTGGAGGGTGACCTAAAGGGGTCTATGGTCATGGTTTTGGGGGTGACCTAAAGGTGTCTATGGTCACGGTTTTTTACAATGACCAAAGAGGGTCTATGGTCACGGTTTTTCAGAAGGGTGACCTAAAAGGGTCTTTGGTCACGATTTTGGAAGGTGACCTAAAGGAGTCTATACTCACGGTTTTTTGGGGTGACCTAAAGGGGTCTATGGCCACGGTTTTGGGGGTGGCCTAAAAGGGTCTATGGTCACGGTTTTGGGAGTGACCTAAAGGTGTCTATAGTCACGGTTTTTCGGAAGGGTGACCTAAAAGGGTCTATGATCACGGTTTTAGAGGGTGACCTAAAGGAGTCTATGGTCACGGTTTTGAGGGGTGACCTAAAGGGGTCTATAGTCACAGTTTTAGAGGGTGACTTAAAAGAGTCTATGGTCACGGTTTTTTATAGTGACCAAAAAGAGTCTTTGGTCACGACTTTTCAAAAGGGTGACCTAAAAGGGTCTATAGTTACGATTTTGGGGAGTGACCTAAAGGAATCTATAGTCACAGTTTTGGAGGGTAACCTAAAGGGATCTATGGTCACAGTTTTAATCATTTGAGTAATAAAAAATTAAGTTGAATACTATTAATTTTAAATTAAAAAATAATTTAGAACTTAATAATATAAAAAATAATTTAATAACTTAATAACGATTAACAACTAACCCATCATCAGTGATTTAAAAATGACTTTTATAAATACTTTAAGTTTAAGTTAATTACTGTTTATATACAATTTTTATTATAATTGGTAATTTTATAATTTGAAATTAAAGTTTCGGTGATAAAAAAATAATTAAAAATTATATCATTTAATTTGATTAATTAATATTGAGTTTAAACTATATTTTATAAAAATGTGATTAATATATTTATTTTATAACTTAAATTAAAAATAATTAATTAAATTTAGCAATATATTGATAAATAATGCTTTTAAATATTTTTTGAGTATATTTAATTTTAAAATTATTGTACCCTTCAATTTTATTAAAATATCTATTCATATCTATTTATATTTTTTTTTATAAAATCTCTGATTTCTAATCATAATTCCTAAATTGAATCAGAAATCCTAATTCCCAAATTGAGAAATAGAAACCCTAACCCTTAAACCCTTAACCCAGCCACCGAAACCCTTCCCCCAAACCCAACAGCTTACATGAAATAGAAAACAAAGAGAAAGAGACTGAGAGAGGGAGGCGCATCGCCGGTAGGGATTGGGCCACCGTTGCGTGGTCGTTGAACTAGAGGGAAGAGCTGCCGCCGCCACGCCTCACCGTCGAAGCTCCACGTTGTTGTCACCGCCGTTTGCGAAGAGAGAGGAAGCCCGCGAAGTCGCTGCTGAGCCACCGCCGCTGTGTCCTACCTGCGCCGCTGTTCAAGCCTATCCCCATCCATGGAGTCGCGAGGAGCGCCGCAGTCATCGTCGTGGTGTGTGGGCTTCGTGCAAAGAGAAGTGACAGACTGTGACAGGAGAGGAGGTGGACCGTTTCTGCTGTTGTCGTGCCGTGAACGCTGCCGTGGTGGATGGCGTCACCGCTGTCTAGGTTCCTGTGGTCCAAGTCGCCATTGATGGAGAAGACGCCACTGAGGAGCAGAGCCTCTATTTCGTGCCAGTCACGACGAAGCTGCCACGGGTGTTGCTGTCTCGCTGCCATCGAAGGTCCATCACCGCCAATCCACGCCGCTGCTGAAGATGGTATGCCAAACTATCGTCCTTGTTGCTGAAGAAGACCATTGGAGTTGCTATTCTGGCTCTGGTCTATTATTTTATTTGATCCTGTTCCATTTACACACTTCTTTTGTCACTGCCATGCTTGTTAACGATTTGATTTTTAGTATATTCCTTGTCCTGAATTTTTCAGAGTTGTATTTGCTCTTGCTTCCTATTCGATTCAAATCCTTTGTCCTATTGCAACCATCGTCGATGCCTTAGGAAATTGAGACTGTTTTTATTCCCGTTAATGCTCCTGCTGCTGTTCGATTGATGTCGCTACTGCTGTCTTGAGTTCATTGTTAATGCGTCATTGAGGTAAGGTATTTATTTTTAAAATTTAATGGTTTAAATTCTAGAATGCCTACAAAGTTAATTGGATAAGTACAAATGGTTAATAATGGTTAAAAACTATTTAGTCGATATGAACGACTTGAAATGCATTTGAAAATAGTAAGTTGTTGTGATTATTTTAAGCTGTGACTATAATTAGATGCGGTTGTGAATAATGATTAATTTAGTGTGGTTTATTAAATTGAAATACGATGAGTTAATTATTGGAAAGCTGTCGTATGGATAATTGATAAACTGAGTTTAGATTATGGTTGTGATTGTGACTGGTTTTGATGCTGTGAGTGATTAACTAATGAGATTGATTTTGGTTGGAGACTGTGGTTCTTATTGGTTTTCAGATTGTTTTGTAATTACTGAAAATCCTAACTTTATTTGATTATGCTGAATTGGTTGAGATGTGGCTGTATTCTGATTATTGAGAATAAGTGCTTGTTGTTGTGATTTTAGATATTTGATGTATCGGAATGGCTGTAAAACTGACTTGGGATTTGTTGGAATTGGTTTTGATGGTTGTTAATGTTAATTCATGATTAATTAGAATTAAGTTTGAGAACTGCTAAAAGATTGAAGTTTGATTACTGAATTATTTTCTTGAAATCTGATTTTTATACTAAAATAGTAACGTTGCTAATAAATAAACGACTTAAAAATATGGAAGGTTGATTTTTGGAATACTACTTGATTGAGTTTAATTTTGAAAGAATTCTATGATAAGTGAAACTTAGTTATGAATTGATGAGATGGAAGTTAAATTGATGGATTGTGTGGGAATTGCGGGTTATGATTGAATTGTTAACTATTGTGAATTGTGAATTTTCTGATTGATTAAGAATCTCCTATTTGGTAATTGTTGAGAAAAGGTGGATGAATTGTTATTGCATTGTTATTGTAAGGTGATGATCTTAACAAAGTAAATCTGCAGCAAGTTTTGGTGGATTTTGATGATTATTGGTATTTTATGGCAAGATGTCTTATACTCTTATTAACCCTCTACCACAACTAATTTTATTTTTGAATGTATAGGTGCTATATTTTTTACTCTTATTAACCCTCTACCACATGTACATTGGTTGTTAGTGCCATATTGTGTGTAGTTAACTTATCTCATTCATAAGTCGTAAGCATGATTGAAATAATTTTTTTGGTGCTGTAATTTCAATTGTTTTGAATAGAAATAATTTTTTTCAAGTACACATGATTAAAAAAGTAACTACTAAATCAGCCGCAAATTCTTTTTTGTTGATTTTTGGTCTTATATTATTTTTGGTCATATAAATTTTAGTTTTTGTAGAATTGATTTTATATTAAATAAAGAGAATAAGTACAAAAAGGTACATTAAACTAATAAGAGTTAACTTAATATGAGAAATTTAGTATAATAAGAGTAACTTAATAAAAGTCAACTTTATTTATACGTTGATTTGTTCTGTTTATGTATTCCAATTACAATAAAATAGAACTTTTTTGTAGCAAATGGAGCTGGCTTTCTTTCACAATTGCTTCAGTGCCATATGTTCCTAATTTGCAATAAACAAGCTTCCCCTTCACAGGTTAGCTTAACTTCTCTGCTTCCTTTTGATTTTCCTTTTTATTTTTATGTTGTCATGAGACTAAGGTTGGGTTTGGAACCGTTTGTGTGTTATTATGAGTGGCTTTTGGCTTTCTTGTGCACTTTTTGTGTTAAAGGGAAAGAAAGAATCTTGTGCTTTGAATACTAACATGTGAATTAGTTATTCTAGTTTGGTTTTATATTTGCTTTACCATTTTTGTCACTCCCACCATCCTTCAACTGTTGATATGGTAATTAATTTCAAACTCTCTTTGTTTTTCTTATATTAGGTCTTATTCTTGTGATACTTCATCTAGAGTTTAAAATGTGTTGTGAATCATATAAGACAAAAAAGAATACATAAGTATTATTAGTTTATATATTATGACCATGAAAGAAAAGAAAACTGTAGTTGAGTTTACAGTTTAATAACGAATTTTGTGTTTTGATACTTTATTTTTCCAAATACTAATTTAGAGTAATTCTTAGCTTAAAGGACATCTAAACTTTCAAAAGAGTTATAAAATTTTATAAGAAAAAATTTTTAATTTTTAAAAACTTGTCTAAACTTTCAAAAGTTTTTAATTTTTAGTATATATGTAATGTATATATGTTTTGGTGATATGTTTTTTTCCCTAAGTTGAAGAAAAATAAATGTAAGTGTTTATGTCTAATGTGACTTTGTTTTGCATGTTAATGAAACAGGTGCTGAGCTTTCATATGGTAAAGTGGTTGAAACAAAAGTTTTCGAGTGTTGAGAAGGAAGAATAGCAATTCCAGAAACAATCTATCCTGGTAGAGTCTGAATTGTATTGCTCTCACGTCTGTGGACGTGTTAGTGTGTATATCACTATATAAAACTGATATTGAGACAAGTGTATTCACTCGACTATATTGATATGTTAATTGGTTACTTTAATCACAACTTATCTTAATTATTGATTATCATTTTTCATTTTTAGATTTATTTTGTAATTATCATCATTTTAGGACGTGATTATGCTTTAAAAAAAATTAAATCTCATAAAACAAAATAGGATATAGTCACGGTTTTAAGGTGGGATGACCATAGAGGCTATGGTCACGGTTTTAAAGAGGGGTGACCATAGAGGCTATGGTCATCGTAAAAACCGTGACCATAGATAAAGCTATGGTCACGGTTTAAGGAGGGGTGATCATAGATAAGGCTATGGTCACGGTTTTAAAGAGAGGTGACCATAGAGGCTATGGTCACGGTTTAAGGAGGGGTGACCATAGAGCTATAGCCACGGTGAAAACCGTGACCATAGATAAGGCTTTGGTCACGGTTTTAAGAGGGGTGACCATAGAGGCTATGGTCACGGTGAAAACCGTGACCATAGATAAGGCTATGGTCACGGTTTTAAAGAGGGGTGACCATAGATAAGGCTATGGTCATGGTTTTCAGGAGGGGTGACCATAGAGGCTATGGTCACGGTAAAAACGGTAACTATAGATAAGGCTATGGTCACAGTTTTTACGCGTGACCATAGATTAACCTATCGTTACGGTGAAAAAACATGGCCTAAAGTGTCAGAATTTGAAAATTGTAACCGTGACCATAGATAAAAAAACCGTGACCATAGACCTATGGCCACGGTAAAAAATCGTGACCATAGGTCTAAAACCGTGACCATGGATCTATGGTCACCCTTTCTACTAGCTATGGTCACGGTTTTTTACCATGACCATAGGCCTTTTTTGTAGTGAGTGTTCTTTATTTAGAACCCTTTCTTTTAGTTTATTTGGAGGACTTTTTGAGCCTTATTTGGGCTTGAGATTGCCTTTGCTTTTTAAGTAGGGTCTTTTTCAGGCCCGTACCTTTTTAGCTTGGCAACTTTCGTGTTTAGGATTTTCAACCTTTTTGTTCCCCTTTTTAGTGATCCTTTAGATGGTCCGACTTCTCTATTGGGCCTTTTCAAGTTATTTTTAGTAACTCCATTTTTTATCCGACCTCGTTAGGTCACTTTATACGGGTTACTTTTATAACTTCTCGCATTAATTTGAGTTTTGTCGCTTCAACTTGCCGACCTTTGTGGTCGGACGATGAATTTTGTGTTTTTGTCGAGCCTAAATTAATGCACCTTGGTAGGAAAATTTTTAGGAAATCTGCAATTTTACTGAAAATAAAAAGTAGTGAGAAAAATATAAATAAGAGTATGTACATGCGTGGGGTTACCCTATAAGTCGGGCCGCTTTCGAGTCTTGTCCTGGTGCCTCATTAAGAAACCCTTTGGTGGGAAAAAGAGCGCATCTTGGCTCAAGACCTTTCTCTAAATATAGTACTTTCTTAGATTACAGGTGTGCCAAGACCTCGGGAGCTCTTGCCCTTAGAGGTCTGCCACTGATGAGCAGATAATTTATACGCTTTTTAGCATTATTTTTACATAGTTTTTAAGATGTTTTAGTTACTTTTTAGTATATTTTTATTAGTTTTTATGCAAAAATTACATTTCTGGACTTTACTATGAGTTTGTGTATTTTTCTATGATTTCAGGTATTTTCTGGATGAAATTGAGGGACCTGAGCAAAAATCTGATTCAGAGGCTGAGAAAGGACTGAAGATGCTGTTGGATTCTGACCTCCCTGCACTCGAAGTGGATTTTCTAGAGCTACAAAAGCCCAATTGGCGCGCTCTCAATTGTGTTGGAAAGTAGACATCTTGGGCTTTCCAGCAATGTATAATAGTTCATACTTTGCCCGTGATTTGATGGCCCAAACGCTAGAACTGGCACCAAAGCTGGAGTTAAACGCCCAAACTGGCACCAAAACTGGCGTTTAAACTCCAAGAAGAGCCTATGCACGTCAAAGCTTCAATGCTCAGCCCAAACACACACCAAGTGGGCCCCGGAAGTGAATTTCTGCACTATCTACACTTAGTTACCCATTTTCTGTAAACCTAGTTTACTAGTTTAGTATAAATAGCACCTTTTACTATTGTATTCAGATCTTTAGATCACTTTTGAGACTATCTTAGGATCACTTTTGATCTCTTGATCACGTTTTGGGGGCTGGCCATTTGGCCATGCCTGGACCTTCATCACTTATGTATTTTCAACGGTGGAGTTTCTACACCTCATAGATTAAGGTGTGGAGCTATGTTGTTCCTCATGAATTAATGCAAAATACTATTGTTTTTCTATTCAATTCACGCTTATTCTCGTTCTAAGATATTCACTCGTACTGCAACCTGATGGATGTGATGATCCGTGACACTCATCATCATCCTCCCTTATAAATGCGTGCTTGACAACCACCTCCGTTCTATCTGCAAGAGCTTGAGTGTGTATCTTTTGGCCTCCTGGTTCATGACGCATGGTTACCTCTCCTGACAACAGAGTCTTCCATTCCGTGAGATCAGAGTCTTCGTGGTATAAGCTAGAATTAATTGGCAGCATTTTTGAGATCCGAAAAGTCTAAACCTTGTCTGTGGTATTTCGAGTAGGATTTGGGATGGGATGACTATGACGCGCTTCAAACTCATGACTGTTGAGTGCAGTGACAGTGTGCAAAAGGATCGATGGATCTTACTCAGACATGATCGAGAATCGACAGCTGATTAGCCATGCGAGAAACTGTAGCGGACATGTTTTCACTGAGAGGACAGATGTTAGCCATTGACAACGGTGATCCACCAACATACAGCTTGCCATGGAAGAGAGTACGCATGATTGGATGAGGACAATAGGAAAGCAGAGGCTCAGAGGGAACAAAGCATCTCCATACGCTTATTTGAAATTCCCACCAATGAATTGCATAAGTATCTCTATCCTATTTTATGTTTTATTTCTCTTTTAATTATCAAAACCTCATAACCATTTGAATCCGCCTGACTGAGATTTACAAGATGACCATAGCTTGCTTCAAGCCGACAATCTCCGTAGAATCGACCCTTACTCACGTAAGGTATTACTTGGACGACCCAGTGCACTTGCTGGTCAGCTGTGCGGAGTTGTGAGAAAAGTGTGAACTCATAATTTCGTGTACCAGCCACCTTATAGTAACCTTTCCCTAGTACTTTTGTGACCTGGTACGGTCCTTTCCAATTAGCTGCCAACTTTCCTTCTCCTGACCATGCCGCTCGGATGTCATTTCGGATTAAGATGAGGTCGTTGGTAGTGAAGCTTCGTTGGATTACCTTTCGGTTGTACCTTAAGGCCATTCGGCGCTTTAGGGCTTCCTCTCTGATCCGAGCTCTTTCTCAGACTTCTAGAAGTAGGTCGAGTTCTTCCCTTTGTGTTTGGGGGTTGTCATCCTCGTTGTATAAGATTGCCTTAGGGGATCTTTCATCTACTTTTTTGGGGATCATTGCCTCTATCCCATAAGCAAGTCAGAAAGGCGATTCCCCGGTAGTGGAGTGTGGCGTCGTTCGGTATGTCCATAGGACTTGGGGGAGCTCTTCAGCCCAGGCTCCTTTTGTGTCCTGTAATCGAAGTTTTAAGCCGGCCAATATGACTTTTTGTTTGCGGCTTTTGCCTGTCCGTAGGCTTGCAGGTGTTCCACTGAGATGAACTGGTGCTTGATTTTTAGGTCAGCGACCAGGTTTCTGAAGTCCGTGTCGGTGAACTGTGTTCCATTGTCCGTGGTGATGGAGTGGAGAACTCTAAACCTTGTGACAATGCTTCTATACAGGAACTTCCGACTTCTCTGGGTGGTGGCGGCGGCCAATGACTCAACCTCAATCCACTTTGTGAAGTAGTCTATTCTTACAATGAGGAATTTGACTTGCCCTGATCCTTGGGGGAATGGTCTGAGGAGGTCTAGCCCCCACTTTGCGAATGGCCAAGGTGAGGTGACACATATGAGTTCTTTAGGCGGGGCAGTGTGGAAATTGGCGTGCTTTTGGCATGGAGGGCATGTTTTGACGAACTCGATTGGTTCCTTCTGTAAGGTCAGCCAGTAGAAGCCGGCTCGGAGTACCTTTTTGGAAAGATCAGAGCTCGTAACCAAGGTGATTGTCGCACTTGCCGTTGTGGACTTCTTCTAGGATTTTCTTTGTGGCTAAAGTTGGGATGCATTTTAGGAGGGGTGTTGAGATTCCTCTTCTATACAGGACGTCGTGCACTATGGTGTAATATTGTGCCTCTCGTATAAGCCTTTTTGCATCTTTCTTATTTATGGGGAGTGTTTTGGACTTGAGGTAGTTGATTATGGGATTCATCCACCCTTGGTCCTGGTCTGATATGTTTAGGACCTTCTCTTCCCTTGAGGTCGACGGGTATTGTAGGGTTTCTTGGATGAGGCTCCTATTATTGCCCCCTGGTTTGGTGCTGGCTAGTTTTGAAAGTGCATTGACTTGGGCGTTTTGCTCCCGAGGTATATGTCGGGTCTCATAGTCTATGAAGTTCCCGAGCTATTCTTTGGCTTTGTCGGGGTATTTTTTCATGCTGGGATTATTTGCTTGGTAGATACCCTCTATTTGTGAGGTGATTACTTGTGAGTCGCTGAAAATGGTAAGTTTTTGGTTCTGACCTCTTTAGGCAGCTTCAAATCGGCCAGTAGGGCTTCGTACTTGGCTGGATTATTTGAGGCGGGGAACTCGAATCTTAAGGAGAGTTCAAGTTGGGTCCCTTGTTTGATGAGCTGTCAAAGTAGAGGTTCCATTTAATGGGGTTCATGGGATGTTAGTGTACTCTACGACAAAGTCGGCCAGGTACTGGGACTTGATGGCCATGCGAACTTCATACTTGAGGTCGAATTCGAACAGCTCGACTGCCCATTGCAGGATTCTTCCAGCCAAGTCAGATTTATGCAAGATGCCTTTCATGGGTTGGTTGGTATTCTGATGGTGTGGGCTTGAGAATATGGTCGAAGTTGCCAGGAGGTAAGTATGAGGGAATAAGCGAACTTTTCTATTTTTTGGTAGTTTAGTTTGACCCCTTGTAAAGCCTTGGTGATGAAGTAGATGGGTTGTTGTCCATTGTCATCTTCTCGGACGAGCGCTGATGCTATCGTCCGACTTCCAACGGCGAGATATAGTATCAGCTCTTCTCTTTGTCGAGGTCGGGTCAGGATGGGTGGTTGTCCCAGGAATATTTTGAAGTTTTGGACTGCTTGTTCGCATTATGGGGTCCATTCGAACTTCTTTCCTTTAGTTAGTGTTGCATAGAAAGGAAAAGATCTCAGTGTCGACCCGGCTAGGAACCTGGACAGGGCCGCTAGTCTTCCATTTAGCTGTTGCACTTATTTCACATAGGTCGGGCTTTTCATATTAACTATGGCTTGGCACTTGTCTGGGTTTGCCTCAATGCCTCTCTGGGTAAGCATAAACCCTAGGAATTTGCCAGCTTCTACCACAAAGGTGCATTTTGTGGGGTTTAGTCTTATCCCGTGCTTTCTTATGGTGCCGAATACTTTGGCGAGGTTAGGCAGCAATGTTTCTTCTTTTTGGGTTTTCACTAGCATGTCGTCTATGTAGACTTCAATCAGCTTTCCGATGTGATCGGCGAATACATTGTTAATTAACCTCTGATATGTAGCCCCTGCGTTCTTGAGTCTGAACGGCATTACTATATAGCAGTAGTTTGCCTTCGGGGTTAGAAACGAGGTCTTCTCTTGATGGGGTTGATGCATTGGGATCTGGTTGTACCCTGAGTAGGCATCCATGAAGGAGAGGTACTTGTATTCTGACGAGGCGTCGACCAAGGTGTCGATATTCGGGATAGGATAGGGGCACTTTTGGGTAGGCTTTGTTGAGATCGCTGTAGTCTACTCACATCTGCCACTTTCCATTTGGCTTTTTGACCAGGATAACGTTAGCAAGCCACAACAGGTACTTGACCTCCCTTATGAACCCTGTCTCTAGAAAGGCCTGTACCTATTCCTCCACAACTTGTGATCTCTCCGGGCCGAGCTTTCTGCGTTTTTACTGCACTGGTCGAGATTCGGGGTACACTGTCAGTTTGTGGCACATTAATCCGGGATCTATGACGGGTATATCTGCATCTTTCCATGCGAAGAGGTTGGAATTATCCCTTAGAAACTTTATTAGCAGCTCCTTTAAGTCTTCTTTTAGGTTCGCACCTATGTTTCTTGTTTTATCTCGGGTGTCTCCAATTTGGACCTCCTCAGTTTTGCCTTCTGGTTGAGGATGACGTTCGTCGCGAGCCCAGGCTCCCCCGAGTTCAATGGCATTGGCTTCTTTTCCTCTGGGGTCACCCTTTAGGTTCAGGCTTTTGTTATAACAGCGTCGCACGAGTTTTTGGTCTCCTTTTATGGTGGCTATGCCTTCTGAGGTTGGGAACATCATGCAGAGGTGGGGAGTGGAGACTACTACGGTGAGCTGATATAAGGTTGTCCAGCCTATAAAGGCGTTGTACGCGGAGTTCACGTCAACTACGATGTAGTTTATGCTCAGTGTTCTAGACCGGGTCCCCTTTTTGAAGGTCGTGTGCAGTGGGATGTATCCAAGGGGTTGGATCGGAGCGTCTCCTAGCCCGAATAAGCTGTTGGGATATGCTCTGAGGTCCTTCTCTTGTAGTCCGAGCTTGTCGAAGGAGGATTTGAATAGGATGTCTGCGGAGCTTCCCTAGTCAACCAGTGTTCGGTGGAGGTTGGCGTTAGCCAGTATGATGGTAATAACCACGGGGTCAACATGCCCAAGGATGATGCCTGCGGCATCTTCTTTGGTGAAAGAAATAGTAGGGAGGTCGGGTGACCTATCCCCTTCGCCAACATGGTATATTTCTTTAACGTGTCTTTTGCGGACGATTTGGAGATTTCTCCTCCTGTGAATCCTCCGTTGATCATATGAACGCGCCTTTCCAGGGTGTGAGGGGGACGTTCAGCTCGTTCGCCCTCTTCATCCCTTTTTCTCTTTATTAGCTCGTCCGTTCTGTTGGCTAGGAATCGATCTAGTTTTCCTTCTCGGGCCAGTTTTTCTATGACATTCTTCAAGTCATAGAACTCGTTAGTGGGGTGGCCGTAGATTCTGTGGTATTCGCAGTACTCGGTCCGACTTCCTCTCCTTTTGTGTTTAATTGGGCGAGAAGGTGGGATCTTTTCTGTGTTGCATATTTTCCGATAGACGTCCACTAAAGATACCCAAAGAGGGGTGTAGTTATGGTATTTCCTGGGCTTCTCTGTGGGTTGGTCCTCCTTTTTTCTTGACTCTTTATCTTTGTCCCGAGATGGATAAGGGAACCCAACTTTGGAGGTTTCTCCAAATTGGGAG
This sequence comes from Arachis duranensis, assembly GCF_000817695.3. Classification (NCBI taxonomy): domain Eukaryota; kingdom Viridiplantae; phylum Streptophyta; class Magnoliopsida; order Fabales; family Fabaceae; genus Arachis; species Arachis duranensis. Next base: position 40,495,826 of record NC_029774.3, read on the forward strand.
TTTTCCTCCATGTTGATGTATTTCTCAGCCTGTTTTTCCACTTCGTTCAGGGATGTGGGTTGTTTCCTAGATATGGAGTGGCTGAAGGGCCCCTCACGTAGATCGTTGATGAGTCCCATGATGGCAGCTTCTATGGGGAGGTTCTGTATGTTGAGGCATGCTTTATTGAATCTTTCCATGTAGCTGCGGAGGCTTTTCTGGTCTCCTTGCTTGATCCCTACCAGGCTTGGAGCATGTTTGGCTTTGTCCTTTTGTATGGAAAACCTAGCTAGAAATTTTTTGGCGAGGTTATCGAAGCTTGTGATTGATCTTTGGGGTAGACTGTCAAACCATTTTATAACTGTTTTGGTGAGAGTAGTCGGGAAGGCCTTACAGCGAGTTGCTTTCGAGGCATCCGTGAGGTACATCTGACACCTGAGGTTGCTGAGGTGATGGCTTAGGTCAGATCTTCCATCATATGGGGTCATGTCGGGAGCTTTGAAGTCTTTTGGGACTTTAGCTTTCATGATTTTATTCATGAACGGGTCTTGTTCCCTGTGGGGGCTAGCTTTGCGATCGGGTCGCATAGTTTTAGCCTTGAGGTCGACTTCGAGATTTTTGGAGTTTTTCTTCCAGCTCTCTGCGCCATCTTGTTTCTCTTCGCATATCCCGTTCAGCTTCTCGTTGGCGTTTTGCTTCTTGTTCGAGCTGTTTAAGGCGATCTTGCTGCTCACGGATGACATCTAGGATCTCTGTATTTTGGGTTTGTTTATCCTTCCTATAGTGGTTTGCCTCCCTTGGTGATGGTGGGGGTGACATCCGTGTTTTTTGTCGATGTGCCGTCTTCTAATCCGGAGGCATGGTCGTTGTGAGGAGGGTTGTCTGCCATGACAATGGGGTGACTTCTAGGTCCCCGGCAACGGTGCCAATGTTCTGAGGGTTACCTGAAATAGGAAGTCGATCTTGGACGAGATCCTCTGGCTTGGTTAAGACTATTGCGCCCGATTTGTCAGAGTGGGAAGAGATGCTGGTTTTTGTTCATCGGAGGGGGGAGGGCACCTGCAAGAGAATCCGATGCTTAAGTTAGTACGGGTTTTAGGCAGATTTTTTGTAGAATTGGAGTATCTATTATACTTGGGTGCTCCAGTGTATTTATAGTAGTGTTTAATGATCTTTCCTTTGAGATAAGTTTGTTATCTTATCTTATCTTTCGTGAGTGGGATCATATCTTTGGCTAACCACCTTCTAGTAGGCGGTGGTCCTTTTATTCTGGACCTGCTTGGGCTTTTTGCAGCGATTGTCCGACCTCTTTTACAAAAGAGGTCGTTTAATGGGCCAACCATTCTTATTTATTTATATTATTTTTTCTAGAGGTGGGAGGTGGCATATTCGTTTATTCTATCTAATCATTTTTTTTATTTTTCTGATAGTTAGGTAAGATATGGAGTAATCAAGAAAAATCTTTTAAGGATTTTACTGAGATCCTTGGCATTTATTATGCTAAAGTCATGTTCGGTTGTCGGTTTCCGGACAGGTCGGTGGTTAGGTGAGATGGTGGGAGAGCCTTTGATCGCGCTGGAACTGGTCTTGCCGAGTAGCCGGGTACCCGTTGCGGAATGAGAATGAGGGGGGTGCCACCTGCAAAGACACTCCGATGCTCTTGTCAGCAATGTGCAGGCGGGAAGGTGGTTAAATGAAAGGAAATGGCGTACCTCAGGGAAGGACAGGTCCTTCCCTATTTATACTGTGTCAGGGGTGGGCCCAGAGGGGGCGAGCCCACTTTCCACGAAGATTCCCCCCAGCTGTGTTGGGGGAATGGTGAGGACGCGTGTCCAGGTGTTGTGGCGAACACTGAGAGCTCGACCGCTCGGGTCGGGTTCTCGATGGGTCGGTCTGACCCGTACCTGCATGGGCCACACCGCAATAGTGCCCCCACATGCCGATAATCAGCCGTATAGGCTGTTGGCGGCGAGTCTTCTATCATCGTTGTCGTTTAGTCGGCCATTCGTGTGAGTGACGCGCTGCCCGCATGCGTGTCCGTTCGTGGTTCGGGGCGTTCCTTCGTCGCCTTGTTTTTTGCGCGGGGCATTAAATGCCCATAAAATATTGAAAAATCCCGTGTGTGCAAAGACGATTCTGCCTCCAGGTCTTTCGCGCTTCCATTAGAGCGGTTTTGAACAGTTTTACACTTCTGTTCTTCTTCCATTTATTTTGCCTTTTTTATCATACTGCCCATTCGTCCCTATTTGAACTTCCTCAATTCATCCAGGTAACTACTTCTTCTTCCTTTTACTTTGATGAGTGTTTGCATGTCTGCCATGATCATTTTTCCTGTGCTTGCTCTTTTCCTGTTGTCCATGGGCGCATTTTTGTGGATGCACTCTCTTTTTCTTTTGTTGATCGTGGTGTGTCATGGGGGGTTTTATGTTTTTGCTTTGGTTTTGGTTTGTTTGGTCCCCCTTGTGGTCACGACACGGGGGGTTTCTTTGGGTCTTTCCCGGATTCCGGCCTCACGGACTAACCGCGCGGTGCCCCCACTGTAGGTATGCCTCGTGTCGTTAGCCGAGCTTCAAGCTCCGCCGCGGGTTATGACCCGTACGCGTGGGTGGTTTCCGACCTCAGGAACTCTCCCAATCAGATGGGTGAGGAGGAGCTAACGGAGTTTCGTCAGGCCGAATATCTCTGTGGGGGTACCGACGAGGAGGCGAACTATGATGTCTATGTCCCCGCCCCTCACGAACGGCTTTATGAAATTAATTTTAATGCTCCCCGGGTTGCCGATTGGATCTGGTTTTATAAGGCCATGTTCACTCAGGTTGGGGTCCGCATCCCCTTTTCCCCCTTCCAAATGAACCTCCTGAACCGGATTTCCGTGGCACCGTCTCAACTGCACCCGAACAGCTGGGCATCTATTCGCTGCTTTGAGATGGTGTGCGAGTACTTAGAGCTACCGGTCTCTGTTGACGTCTTTCTGTTTTTCTTTAATCTAACCAACCCTTCGAAGGAGGGGAAGCACAAGAAAGGATTCATGTCCTTCCGGTCTGCCCAGGGCCGGAGAATTTTTGGCTTGTTCGAGGACTCCTACCATGGGTTCAAGGACAAGTACTTTAAGGTCCGCCCAGTTAAGGGCCGTCACCCTTTTTGGTTATCTTTGGAAAAGGAGCGCCTCATCCCGACGTATTGGAGTTTCGGGGCGGGGTCTAATCCTTTTATCAAAGTTACTTATAAAGGGATGTCGACCGTGGATCGGCGGATAGCCGACATTTTGTGGGCGGTTCTTGGGAGGAATAATGTGAATCCTCATCTCCTAATGGGTAACCGGGAGGCCGCTCGAGATTATATCCGTGAGTTCTCTTGTCGTGTAGTCGCTTGTTTGAACTTTTCTTTGCTACTTCCATTAACTTGTTTATTTCTTTGCTGCTTCCATTAACTTGTTTATTTTCCAATTTGTTCTGTAATGGGGCTTTCTGCCGAAGTGATCGGCATGGATAACTTGTACCAAACCTTTCTTCAGGATGACGAAGGCGAGGAGACCGGAGGGCAGCAGGAGACGGTCCCTCCGGAAGTGCCTCCTCCTGAAGTCGACACATCTGCCAAAGTTGCTACTCCTACTTCCGAAACCCCAATCCCTGCCGAGGTTCCAATTCCCAGGCACTCGTCCTCTTCTCGTCGGGAGGAAGAAGAAGAATTGTCCGTTATCCCCACCCCCAAGAGACAGAGGTCGCAGTCTAGTCCCGAGGGGGTTTTGACTGTCATGGAAAGGAACTTTGATGCCGGGACCTTCATAGATGCCCAGCTGCTTCCGGGCACGGAGGATCATTTCCATGGCACCGACCTCTCGGGGCAGGCTCGATGGATGTACCGTACTCTTCTTCGTGGCGCGGCCATTGCCCGGAAGGCTGAGTTTGAGCTTTCTGGTATGGCCTCGCTTCGTCGGAAGCTTGAGTCTACGGTTGATGCCAATAACAAATACAAAACCCAAGTGAAAACACTTCAAGATCAGTTAGTTGAAGCGGGGAACAAGCTTGACGCCTCCCAGAAAAAGGTTGCTTCAGCCGAGGAGAAGTTGAAGACTGCCGACGCCTCCGTGTCCCGTTTGACGGAGCAAGAGCTGACCTTGAAGAGCCAGCTGAGCGCTGCGCAAGGTCGGGTGTCCGCTCTGGAGAAAGAGCGGGACGAGGCGGAGGCGGCCGCCAAGGCTGCTCGGGAGGAGGCCGAGCTCTTCAAGCGAAAGCACAAGGAAGTCAAGGAGCAGGGCAAGAATGCGATTTTCATGACTGAAGAGTCCCTCAAAGCTCAGGTGAAGATCGTTTCTCCGGACTTCGATGTGTCGGCGATCGGAGTTTTCAAGACCATTAAAGATGGCAAAGTTGTTGATATGCCGAAAAAGTGATGTTTGTACTATTTGAACGTCTTTTTGTTAAACTTTTGTATTGCGACTTTGGTGCCTGTTAATGGGTTTGTGGGCTCGTTTGCCCGTAAGTTTAACTATTTGTTGATATGCCGATTTACTTCGCGTTTCCGTTTACTCGCGTTGGCCGTTTATGGCGCGCGTTCTTATTGTGGTCGTTCACCGTATTTTTTGAACTGAGGGGCTCCCGGGGTGATCAGTCCCGAGGCCGCATATCATCGTTCTCGCAGTGGTCACTCAAAAGTTAGAAATTAGAAAATAACATAGGCAAATATAGCATGTAGAAATTGGACAGGCTTAATCATTGTAGCAAAGACACTGAAGTGCTATTACAAAATAGATGGCTTACGAATAGAACCTCCTTAAGTTGTCCGCATTCCATGTCCTCGGGACCTCCTTGCCATTGAGCCTTTCTAGTTTGTATGCTCCTCTTCCGATTACAGCCTTGACTCGATAGCTTCCCCTACTCCCCCCAGGAGTAATCGTGGACTCGGCTCTCCGATCTCTACAGGTATCACTGCGTCTGACCCGTAGGTTAGTCGGAAAGGTGTCTCTCTAGTGGAGGATTGCTCGGTTGTTCGGTAGGACCAGAGGACCGAGGCTAGCTCGTCGGCCCAAGCGCCTTTCTTGCCATCCAGCCTCTTCTTGAGCCCTTGCAGGATGATCTTGTTTGCGGACTCGACCTGCCCGTTTGTCTGTGGGTGCTCTACCGAGGAGAATCTCTGCTTTATGCCCAGGCCGGTGAGGAATTCTGTGAACTTTTTGTCGGTGAATTGTGTCCCGTTGTCCGAGATGACGACTTCAGGAATACCGAATCGTGTTATGACTTGTCTCCACATGAATTTCCTGCAATTGGACGAGGATATGCTGGCCAGTGGTTCGGCCTCTATCCATTTTGTGTAGTAGTCGATAGCGACTATGAGGTACTTGACTTGTCCCGGGCCAATGGGAAAAGGTCCCAAGAGATCGACTCCCCACTGCGAGAATGGTCGAGAGGCCGTTAGCAAGCTGAGCTCAGAGGCCGGCGCGTGATGAAAGTTGGCGTTTTCTTGGCACTTGACACACTTCTTAACGAATTCCTTGGAGTCAGCCATCATCGATGGCCAGTAATATCCGGCTCGGATTAGCTTTCTCGCTAGGGCTTTGCCTCCTATATGGTGGCCGCAGCATCCTTCATGGACCTCCCTGAGGACGTAATCCGTCTGGTCGGGATGTAAACACTTTAGTAGGGGATGATTGAATCCCTTCCTGAAAAGCTGTTTGGTAGTCACAATAAAGGTATCTGTTCCCTCCAGTACGGTCCTTGAGTGGTCGGGGCTTCGGCAGGATTCCTTTCTCAGCTATTTGTTGGTAAACTTCCGCGACGGGGAGAGCGAGCAGAGTGTAGTTGGTGAATTTCCCAATTCGGGGGAATGTCCTCGGTGCCTTACTTAGCGCCTCTTCCCTAGCTTGTCCTTTTGGCCTTTCCCCATTGCCCTGTTGTCGGGTTTGACTATAGCTGGACTGCCGTTTGTTGGCGGCTACAACTCGGCTGACTTCCTCGTCGTTTATGTATTCTTTAGCTACCGTCTGGATCTCGTGCATTGTCCAAACTGGTTTCATGGTGAGATGTTTTCGGAAGTTCTCGTTGAGGAGGCCGTTAGTCAGGCAAAGACTGGCCACCGAGTCGGTTAGGCCATCGATTTCCAAGCATTCATCGTTGAACCGATCTAGGTATCTCCTGGTCGGTTCTCCTTGTCTCTGGGTTACTCCCAGAAGGTTGATGGGGTGCTTTGCCTTTGCTATCCGTGTTGTGAATTGGGCCAGGAATGCACGTCTGATGTCCGAGAAGCTGTAGATGGATCCTTGCGGGAGGCCGTTAAACCACCTGATCGCTGGCCCCGCTAAGGTTACTGGGAAAGCACGGCATCTTACCTCGTCCCCCACTCCCTCCAGGTTCATCCTGGCCTCAAAGGCCGTGAGATGTTCTAAAGGGTCTTGAGTTCCGTCGTACCTCATGTCCGTCGGTTTGTCGAAGTGTTTCGGCAACCGGACCTCGAGGATAGATTGGTGGAACGGGGTGGCGCCCATTATCACAGGTTGTCGTGTTCTCTCGGATCTCCTTTCCCCATCTTCGCGACCTCTTGTCGCGTGGCGGGTTAGCCTGCTCCGCGAGAAGATGATCGTGTCATTTCGTCTTCTCGGGATAGGAGACTCCTCCCGTGTGCTCTCCGCTTCCGTTCGGGATGCGGATGTACGCCGCGGGCGGCTCCGGTGAGAGTCTTCCTCCTCGCTTTCGCGAGACGGGGTGTAGCTGGGATCGGTGGCTCGTTCGTCCCGCTCCCGGTCGGCCAACTGCCGCTCCAAGTTCTGGACCCGGTGGCGTAGCTCTTGCATTATTATGGCGCTGTCGCCGCCTGTTCCCCCGAACGGTCGTGCTCTCGTGAGCTGTTCTGCATGTTGACGGGGGGACCTCCGCCGCCCCCTTAGCGAGGCGACGGAGGCCGCCCCCTCTACTCCGGCTGCTCGGGCTTGGTCTCCGGGACCCAGCGCGACTTCCATTTAGGCAGTCCCCACAGACGGCGCCAATGTTCGGTTGTCGGTTTCCAGACAGGTCGGTGGTTAGGTGAGATGGTGGGAGAGCCTTTGATCGCGCTGGAACTGGTCTTGCCGAGTAGCCGGGTACCCGTTGCGGAATGAGAATGAGGGGGGTGCCACCTGCAAAGACACTCCGATGCTCTTGTCAGCAATGTGCAGGCGGGAAGGTGGTTAAATGAAAGGAAATGGCGTACCTCGGGGAAGGACAGGTCCTTCCCTATTTATACTGTGTCAGGGGTGGGCCCAGAGGAGGCGAGCCCGGGAATGGTGAGGACGCGTGTCCAGGTGTTGTGGCGAACACTGAGAGCTCGACCGCTCGGGTCGGGTTCTCGATGGGTCGGTCCGACCCGTACCTGCATGGGCCACACCGCAACAAGTCATATGCTAGTGAGTCATGAGAGGCCATCTAGAATAGTACTCCCAAACACGGGGCACCATGTAATTGATTAGTTGGGTTTTTAGAATTTTGATATTTTATTTGAGAGTTATTTTTCCTAGTTCATGTAGTGCACAATTTACTTAGTGAGTTTGAGATTGTGCATATAGCTTTGCAGGCTCCTATTGTGGATTTTAATTTTCTAGACAAGTTTCTGGAATGACTCATTCTATTCGTTATCTCTAATGTCATTTTTGATGCGTACCTTAAAAACCTTGTCTGATGTAGAATTTTGCACTAGTGAATGATGGATGGATGCTACCTCCTCAGCGGATAGGGGTATGCCATCATGAGTTTGCCTTTTTTTAGGTAGAAAAAGAGAGTTTTTCTCCTTTTTGTTCTCAGTTAGTAGGGTATAAAAGATGTGCAATTCTCTTTTCTCTATATTTTTAAAATGTTAAGAAGGAAAATTTTAAAATAGTTTCTCTTCCTCCTTTTTATTTCCTTTTTATATTTATTTATCGTACTTTTAATTTGTGTTTGAGCCCCTTTTTCTTCTTTATTAATCCTTTTTCACCTTTGAGAATTCACAATGGATTAAATGGTGCTTTCTCATTGATTATGAGAAGTTGTTGTTTGTCTTAACATTACTAACTTTCTCCTTTGGTGACTGCCTATGTTGGTTCCTTTACAAAATATATTTTTCAATTTTTTTATTTTATTTTGAATACTTTTGAATGTTTGTTGTTTGAATAGCTTTTAGATTTCGGAGCATAGTTTTAACTTACTTTTGTGGGAAAGGGTGCTCTATTGTGTATGGATTTTTTCTTTTGACTTAGTGTTGCTTTTCCTGTCTATTTTTTTGTGCATTTTGATTTCCAACCATAATTGAGAGTGGTATTTCTATAGATTTTTAATGGATGATAAAAAAAGGTTGTCCATGTAGCCCCTCTATAGGAGCTCATCTTCCTAAGTCCCGTCCTTAACAAATATCATTGGGTGACCTTTGGTGTTCTGGGCCGTCTTCTTAGGTTAAAGATATATTTTTGACAAAACTTCAAAAGGAGGGAGTGATTTTTAAAGATGGTGAGGCTGAGTCACTTTTATGAGTATATTTACTATCTGAACACCAAGCCAAGGACAATCTTGAATTAACTTTGGATGTATAAATCTATGTTTACAAGGTTAAAGGATCTGTTGCCATTTACCAATTTCTAGCAATGACTACTAAATCAAGGTTTTGTTCCCCGTCTTGATTGTAGATGAACAATTGGAAATCATCTGTACCTATGAGTTGGTTTTGAAGTTTTTGGATCTTCTTTTTTTTTTGCCAATTTATTCGTGTATCTTTTCAACATTACCGCTTTAACCATCGAGGGACAAAAAAAGGTTATTTATCTTATTAACCTTACCCGAATCGGAGAAGTTTGAGCTATTTTATGGATTCTTTTTACTATTTTAAGGTGATCTATTTCATAATAATGTCAACAAAAAGGAATCACCTTTTTTGGCTTACTCGGGAGGAAGAGAAGAAATTTTTCACTTATTAGAATTATGGGGCTAGCCTAATAAATGTTTATCACAAGGATCTAATGTTGGAGAAGCATGATATCATCAATGTTTTAGATGTACTATGGAGAGAAAGATCCTTAAATTCTAAACTTATCTTGGGTGATAAGTGATGTATGAGCATTTTATGTACTTTTCTTGGGGTTTATTAGGTGAAATTGATAACTTTTGCTTGATAACTATGTGCTTTATTATGATATTCTATTAGTCCTTTCAGTGCTTTGATTTCTTGATAATTGTAGGTGAATGATAGCAAAAGAGAAGCAAAACATAAGCAAAGTGAATCAAGAATTAAAGACAAGTGTAAAGAGAGTTCGTGGATACAGTTAACTCTGACCTCTTCACATTCTAACAAGGATAACTTGAGCTACCGAAGTCCAAATGAAGTACTTCCAGTGGATTTAGAAAGCGAGCTTTCCAACAATATATAATAGTGTGTGTATGCATACATAAATGCGTACGCACAAAAACTGGAAAATTGTAGTCATGCATACGCATGCTGCATGCGTACGCACAAATGAAGATTTTTTCATTGTCATGTGTACTCACAACCACCGTGAATAGTAGGCATTTTGAATGCCAAGGAGAATGGGCGTGCAACCTTTACACACCTTCGACAATTGGTTTTGAGCATTTTTATATGGGCGTTTCAAACGCCACATATTGGCATGTCACACGCCAATATCACACTCCCAGGACCTTATTTGTTGAATGGTGTTTTACATGCCGAAGTCCAACGTGTAATTTTTCAGAACACCACTTCCAAGAACCATTTGGGCGTTTTACACGCCACAGCAAGGGCGTGTCACACGCCAAGAAAGAAGGAGTCTCGGAGGCCACAAAAGAGTGGCGTTTCACACGCCACATATTAGCATTCCATACGTCAAAGGGGTAAGCATTCACAGGAGAGAAAAGAATGGAGTTTCACACGCAACTTTTTGGCGTTTCAAATGCCAAGGGAAAGCATGGAGTTTTACATGCAAAGCATGGCACTTCACATGCAAGAGAGTGGCATTTTACATGCCATGGGTTAAGTGTTTCACTTGCTTCTTAGCCCAACCTCCACAAGCCATTTTAGCCACTCTCCAAGCCCATTTAGAATGCAAAACTTGGGACCATAGAAGATATAGAGCTGAAGGTTTAAATTGCAGAATATTAGATTTGATTTGTTTTATTTTTGGAATTTAAGTTTGAATTTAATGTTTAGGTTTTGTTCTTTTTAGGTTAAGTATATAAGGGTCCTAAAAACACTTGGAGAGAACTTTGAGACCTTTTGTCGTTCCATACCTTGTTTTGTTTTGAAGTTTATCATGAGCCACTAATCTCCTTGGTTAAGGTTAGGAGCTTTGTTAATCTTTTTATGGATTATTAATCTAAGTTTTTATTTTATATGAGGTTTATGCCTTGATTTACTTCATGATTGAGTTTTTGTTCTTCATCCCTAAATAATTAGAATTGTTGAAAAATATTCTAGCTTTGTCTTGGATTCTAAATACTGTTTTGGAAAAAATTAATATTTGAATTAGTTTGAAAACTCTTCCTCACTATTTTTTTTATTTCACTAGGAATAGTTTCAAAGAGTGTGCAACACTTTGTGAGTTTCAATTGTTTAGGGCTAGCTTGAATAAGTGACATATAATTTAACTTACGGACTGTTTTTGAATCTTACGTGAAATTGAATAAGAATTGTGCTTCACCTCTTTTTCTTAAGTCATTGACTAAGGAATTAGTGGTTAATTAGATTAAAGAGAAATTAAATTACCAAAGAATTGGATATTATTTATGATTCGCAAATCTTTGCACACCTCATATAAATAGACATAAGGATTATTTTTCTAAAGAGTGAACATCTCTGACACCTTAACTATCTTTATCATCTTATCTTCTTAACCAATTTTAGTCTGCTTTTATTTAATTTTCTATTTTCATGCTATTGACTATTAAAACACTTATTTTTTATTGTCTGACTAGAATAATCAATTGGCCATTTTTTACTTAATCCGTTAATCCTCGTGGGAACGATAACCCACTCCCGTGGTATTACTTGATACGATCTGGTGCACTTGTCGGTAGTTTGTGGTTTATAAATTTTGCATCAAGTTTTTGGCGCCATTGCCGGAGATTAATTATAGTTACTAATCAATTGATTACCTAGATTAAACCCTTTTACTTTTGTTTATTTACTGTTTTTTGTTTTATTTCTCTTGGAAATTCTCTTCACACTGTGAAGAGAATCCCAATTTAATATATATCCTTATTATTTTTGTCTATACAAAAAATCTCTTCAATTTGATCCTGAGATTGAAAGAATTTTTTGGCGACAAAGAAACCATATTCCTAGTTTAATACCTTTTCAATTTGATCATTATCAGTTTGAAATTACACCTACTTAAAAAATGCCATATTCCTAAGAGGTATTCAAAAGTTGTTGTTTGATAACTAAAATACTATTATTGATGATGAATTTGCCAGATCTAGTTTCTAGCGGTTGCATATAGCATTTGGGTCCCAGTATGGAATGATAAACATCAAATCCATTTATCAGGAACATCTCACTATTATTATTGTTCAAGGTTTACGTTATCACGTTATTACTGCTCTATGGTGATATGAAAATAAAGGATTCAATGCCTCTTGTTATATGGAAGTTTTGATAGTCTTTATTTTAAAAATTTAAGTGTTTCATAGAACAAATTTAAGAGGGTATTTTTGTTGTAATTTTTCGAATAAAAAATTACCTTTTTCTTTTCAATTTAATAAACTTGATTTTGACTTATTTATATCAAAATATAAAAAAGATTGGATAAGTTAGGTGTTCAATTTCTACTTTGTCATTTTATTCGTACCAACTATTATTGCAGTTATTTTCTATGTTTATATCTTGCTAATTATGTATATTTATCTAAATTTATCTAAAAATAAGATATTTTAAATTACTTTCCTAGTCCATGTGTATAGTAATTGAAAAATTACAAAGTAAATATTTTGAAAATTGAGATATCTCTGTATATGATAATTTTTTAGTAGGTGTTTACTTTGGTACGATGATAAATTCATACGTACCGATACGTTTAAAATATAGACAAGTAATAATAAGTCACGTGAAATTTATTTTTCACATCACCATTTAGATTTTTTTTAAATATATATTATATCACCACTTTTATTAATACACCCTTTTAATTAAATAAAAATAAAAATATATTTTTTATTTAATTTTATAAAAAGTCTTAAATATCCTTATTTTATTTGATTAGACAAAAATATGCTTTCAAATTAATCAAATTTTAAAATTCAATTAATCCTAATTTTATAATTTCAAATAATTTAAACAACAAAATAAAAAAATATCAAAAAAATAAAAAATCAATCGTTCTTCATCTTCTCCAATTCCCCTAATCATTCGCCCCCCTCCTGAAGCAAAGCAGTGAAAGTCCCAAACCAAAACGGCAAAATCCTATCTCTAGGTTCTTTGCCGCCACCGTCCTCAGGTTCTCAGCGCTTCTGCTTCTTCCTCTTCCCCATGTCCGGAACCCAGGTAGCTCGGCACGTCGTCCCCATCCTCGTTGGCTTCTCTATCCGTGGCTTGGAGCAGCTCGCCATCGGGTCACCGCTTGCCGTCGTCTCTGCTCTCGCCGTCGTGTCGCCGGTTGCCGCCGTGTCACCGTCGAAGGTTAGTGTCCCTGCTCTTAATTTTGTTCTGGTTGCTGAATGCTCGGTTTTTTCTTCTTCCTTTTAATTTCTAAAAATTTTGTTCAAATGTTGTTGTAATGTTTGTTGCTGTGTTGTAATTGTTGGGTTGTTGAATGATTATTTGATCTTCTTCATCATCATCATCAACAATGTCACTTCTTAGATTTATTGGATGACTCTTCGATTTCTTCAATTTCTTCAATTTCCTGTTGTTGCGTCTTCTGTCATCCTGAAGATTGTAAAAGACTATACACACAGTAAATCACAAATCTAAATATCTAATAACCTATTTTTTGGATAATTCATGAGATGGTTTATAATCAATTAATTAATCACTTTTGGCATAGCCATCAAAGATAATTAATCTCCCATAAGCCAAAATTCACTAACAAAAAGATTACATGATCAACACTACCAAAAAAATCCACCACCACACATATAGCACCTAAAATATCACCCACTCATGCGAAAAAATCACACTCTCATGCACACATAACCTACATAAATCTCATAAGCACAATAAACCACCCCTTCTAATACCTATCTTTGCTTATAGACATATAATTATGAAACAGAATGAAACAAAAAAATATAAACTTTTTATGATGGGGTCGGAGAAAGTTGCAAGCTTTACTTACAGTTCTGCAGGGGTGATATCTGTGAGAGCTAATCTAGCACTCTTGATCTTCTCCTTGAGGAAGAAAGAAGCTTGCTTTTTGAATTCATGAAACGAAGGGGTACCCACTTTGCTATTGCTGTACAGAATGAAAATATGTAAAGTCCAAAGTTCTTACTTTTAGAGAACGGAAAAATGAGTAAAGATTTAAATGGGACTTTTAAGAGCTGAGATGACAAGTCACAACTAATCCTATCGAATTATTAAAACAAACCAACCATAATCCTATTTCATTTTTTTAATTTATTGAAGTGAAATTGGGAGGCTTTATGATCTATGAAGAAGAACAATTCAACTTTGAAGAGTAGGTTGAAGTAAACATGACAGATGTGAAATGGGGCAATGGATTTTGGAATAGAGAATTTTATAATTTGCATATAAAATTCAGAAATTATTTTTTTTGTTTAGTTTAAATTGCCGTTTTCAGAGGACAATTTTAATTTTTTAATTTAATTTTTTTTATTTTTTTTAAAATATTTTTGACATTGTAAATGTTCATTAACATAGGCACATAGTATTTTGTGGAGTCAACCTTTATGAAGTTAACACTTTAATTGGACTATTAGATGTCTTTTTTGAACTTTAAAATTAGTTATTTATATTTTATTTTTATTATACATATACAAATAAAATTATGACCTATGATTATTGATTATTTTATAACTAGTATCTTTCTCACTCTTTCTAGACATAAGACTATAAGAGCATGTTATGTTATGGATGAGATTGAGTCTAACATTATGGACGACTATGTCAATGATGTTCTGCCATTGGATCACAGCTAATCTAAGAGTTTCAGTAACCTTATTGCACGAAAAGAAAATTAGATTAGATATTACTAATAACTATAGCAATTCTCAGCCTATATAAACCAACTAAAAAATGTTAGGTTAAAACTTAATGGGTCTTAATTTGATTTGAAACTAACTTTAAAACGAATTAAACTAATTTGGCTAACTACCAAGAGAAAAAAAAGGTGATAGTATGGAAAGAAAAATGAGATAAATGAAAATATTTAACCTTTTTTCAATTTTTAAAAATAGAAAGATGTAGGTGGTAAATATTTAAAAAATCCTTTTGTATGAACAGAAAAAAGAGTTAATTAGATGCTATCATAGTTAATTTGAACTACCATATCTATAATGTCTGGCCAATTAGAATAAGAAGAAAGAAAATATCATGCCGACAATACATATACTTGGTTTTAAACAAGCAATAATCAATCCCACTTAGCTTGCATAAAAATGAGATGTCTAACATAATAGTTGAGTGTTAGTAGTACTGCCACAATTAAAATACTAGGACTGCCGCAATATCCCATGCATCATTATCCAGTGGTCCATCCTTATCGACCTTATGGTGGAGTCCTCCCCATTCCATTTTATCATGTTCAAAATGGCACATCGTACTTCAACCTTTATCCTTCGACTACCGGAATTACATCATATCCTCAGTTTTTTCATGTCTCGCCTTATTCTAGTGGACCCATTGACAGCAATACATGGACTGGACTTTTGAATGATGTCATCAACAATAAAAAGTCATAGAGTTATAATTGATATATTATATTTTTAATTTATGCATGTTAAAATTGATGATTATATCCCACTTTCATGTGCATGTGCTATCAATTTTAAAAAAATTAGGGGTGCTTCATAAGGCTATATCATTACAAATGTTGTCGACATTGTTTTTATTTTGTTATTGACGCTGATTTTGAATAAAATCTTGTTCTGTTAATGTATTTATTTCTTCATTTTACTACCTAGTCGGTCCATTTTTAATATCTTGTGGCTGTTCTTGGATTGATCATGTCAATGAACAATGGGTGATCATTCTTCAATGAATTTTTCAATATGGAGCACTTGAAAATGTTGTTTGGCAAGGACATCAGATTCACCTTAAAATAGTTTCTTAATTCAACTTCATTGCTGCTAAATTTGGAAGAGTATATTTGCAGGTTAATAAAAAAACCAGGAACAGGGCTTATGATATACTTGTCCAAATTGGCCATGTACTTAGAGATGAGGAGAGAGGCGGAAACAGAGAAAAATTGCGTGTTTATACTTGTCCAAATTGGCCATGTACTGAAGGTGGTCTAGCTTAAGTTTTAAGAGCACTTTTTAATACCTGGTATATATAATTGATGTCATTGTAGAATTAATAGTTTAAGTAAGTAAATTTCTCTGTTTTTCTTCCTATGGCATTGTCTCACCGCACCTTGCTTATTGGTGTTAATTTAAGTATTCTTTATAAAATTTGAGAGTTTTGTGGAATTTCATTGTTTAAAAATGAGTTTGGGCTCTAGAATTAATTTTGCATTAGTAGTTTTTTAGACATAACCGATCAAAAATGGTGGATTGCATTGGGTTCTTGTGCAATTTGGAGATACTGATTCATTAACTATGTTTTTTTTAGTACTTCTTTATTGGAACCACTAAGCTTAGATGCAACTACATCAAAACTATTTTTAATCTTTCATTCTCAACTTTGAAATCATGCAGTCTTGTGATGACCTATCATGAAGGCAGGCATGCTCGGATATCACATAACTTTCAAATTACAACTAATGAGTATCCAAATCTATGCTAATACTTTTGACTAAAGATTTTACCATCCATAATGACTTGTAAGTAATAAAGTTAGATTTTGAATTAAATTACTCCAAATATGTTTATATTTAGGAAAATTATACGGTACAGATGTTATTTTAAAGAGAGTGAGAGATGTTGACACGTAGCAGAATCATACGGCAGAAGGAGAAGATGGCCTGGCTGCAAGGAAATAGAATCATAAATGGGAAGGAAGATGGCTCAACTGTTGAGCTGCACAGCTGATGCACCGAAGATCCGTTACATGCAGTGAAGATCCGTTAGGGAAAAAGGGAAGAATTTTGTTTCTTTTTTTTTGTTTTTTTTGTGAGGAGAAGGAGATTGGCTACAGTGTTAGCGTTGGTGGATTTTGTGCTAGTTTCGTTCATTCCTTCGTTCTCCTTCATTAATTCCTTTCTTTGTTGCCTCCATGCCGGTAAGGCCAGTAAAAACCTCTGAAAGATAATAATCATCAACAAGCAGGAGCAGTTATCTCCAAATAAAAGAAGGAAAAAAGCAAGCAGGAGCAGCGATCCTAAACCCAATATGCTTAGCTTCCAGGCGCAGCGAATCAAGACTTCTCATCACGAACCGCAAAGGCACACTGAGAAGAAGCTACTTTGATATTGTTGTGTCATCACCTTCCACATGGCATAAGGAGCAGAGTTGGTCGTCAAGTGTCAGCGTGGGAAGGAAATCCATGGGGAGGGAGGCAGTTAGAGCAGCTGTAATTGGAATCAATCTGTCTTTGCAGCAGTCATCAAAGGCAGCTATGGATACGATGGTCTGGTCGTCGAAGAAGGGTCGTCAATCGCCGTTGAAGGAGGAGGAAGATGGTTTGAGTTTCTGCAATTGGGCTACGGGTTTGGATTGTGGTTGTCCACAGAATCCGAGTCCAGTTAGGGTCTGTCTAGTCTGGCCCGGACTATGTTAAAAATATAATTTAAAGAAGCTTAGCGAAAAAATTTGTTACCTAGTAGATTAACGCACAATAGCAGGTTTGTTTAGCCGTATTTTTTCTTTTCATAGGATTTTTTGTATTAAAAATCATAATTTGACGTTCATAATTAATAATGAATAAGTAAGTTTTTTAAAAAATAAAAATAAATAAAAGATTATTTAGTTATTTAATGTAAAAATATATATATAATAAATTTAAATTAAATTCAGTATATTTAAAAATGAATACATTGTTATTATGTGTAATTTTTGTATTTTTATTTTTAAAATTATAAATTTAGTAGAATAATTTAAAAATTAAGAATACAAATATTTAGAAATAAATATACAAATTTTAAAAGTTATTAAATTTTAGAATGTATAAAATTTATAGCCGTAAAACTATGTAGGATAGTAAAAAATTTATTGTATTATTATTATAGATAATAAAACGATTATAAAATATTTATAAAATAATTATTTATAAACATTAAATAATTATTTCTAAATGTGTAATAAATTGAGGCTCCAAAATTGAGATTGAGATCGTTAAATAGAGTTTGTCAAGTATTGAGGGAATGTAACCTTTAATGTACTAAACAAATCCTATCGTGACGACTCTCGATACCTTATTAAACATGCGTGAGCTTTTAGACCTCACTCCTTATTCGGAAATGAAGTAAACGCATTGGCTGACAAGTCTCCGCGTTAGTCCATACATATTTCGGAACAATTTTTCCAATGCCACCCAATTCCAGTGCATAAAATGAGATGAGATCCATGACGTAAGAAAGAACTTGTACACCACACACTTTCAGTCGTGGTCTAGTCACAGCACTGTCGTGATCACTTGTGGATGCCTTAGACGAGGTGTTAATCTTGTATGGTTGAGAAAACCGTGCACGGTGTACATATTTGGAGAAGCTTAAATTTTGAATTGAGAAGGCAAGACCATGACCATGAGGGTGCATTCCTATATATGGTTGTGCATGGGAGGTGAAATGGGGACCACAATAAAAAGTGACAAGTAGGTTGTGTTGACATTAATTTCATTATTTCTCTCTTAGTGTAAGACAAGGAAGTGAATTTATGCATGATAACAACTCATTTTTATGTTCATTTTATATTAAATTTTAGGGAGTGGTAGTTATCCTTTGAAATAAAGCCTTTGCAGTTTTTTATAAAATACTCTGACGAGACCATTTTACTTCTCTTCGTTGAAAGATACTAAAATGACATTATCATCTCCTCCATAGGAAAAATGTATATTTTCCTCTATTTTAACTTTCAAAATACTTCTTCTGTAAGTCATTCTAAATTTTTTTTGTATTAACTAATGTTAAGTTTAACTATTTTTCAAGAAAAAGTAAATTATTTTCTACAAAAATAGTCTCTAGCAAAAATTTTAATTTTTTATTAAATTTTGCTTACTGCCATACCCTTGAATAAATTATTTTTTTATTAATTAAATTGTATTTTTATCAAAATATTGTCAAAAAAGTTTAAGGAATTAAATTAGTTTTTTCTACCCTTCAAAAAAATTTTAATTATTAAATTGTCTTTTTACCAATTTTTTTTGTTAACAATTATATTTATATGTTTTTAAATTTATTTTTCGATATCAATATATATTATGTTAACATTAGATAAAAAAATCTTCGTGAAATTTTTTTTTGATTTGACTATATATAATACTTGTTATGCATATTAACAATGGTAATATTGTTTTTTGTTTAACGTTAAAATAATATATATTGATAAGAAAAAATTAATTATAAAATATAAAATAATTGTTAACAAAAATTTTAATAAAATTACAATTTAATAATTAAAAAAAATCTTAAACGGTATCTTAGACAAAAATAATTTAATTATCAAAATTTTTTTAACATATTTTTGTCAAAATACAATTTCATAAAAAATAATTTATTAAAGGATATTTTAGGAAGCAAAATTTAATTACAAAAAATATTTCTTTTACTAAAGAGTACTCTTATAAAAGAATAATTTTTTTTCTTGAAAAATAGATAAAGTTAATATTAGTTAATACAAAATATTTAACAATGATTAAAGAGGAAGTTTTTTGAAAGTTATAAGAGAGGGAACATACATTTTACAAATAGGGGAGAGGGGAGTGTTATTCTAGCATCTCTCAAAAAAAGAGAATAAATTTTCTCTATTATGAAATAACGTTTATTCTCATTGGACCATTATTTTTGTTTAACGGTAGCTTATTAGTAATCAGAATTAATCCTACATCTTATCATGTAAGATTTTTTTATTGTTGTTTAGAAAATCTTAAATACTTATCTTATCCTTGCTGTGTCTTTCATCTCTCCTTGTGTTGTATTACGTAGTTTATGATATATAGTTTGTTTTAGTGGTATTATGTTTAAAATATTGAAAAATATAGTATACATATGATACGAATGGTACATATATTGTAGTGACGATTTTTAATTTCCGTCATTGCTATAAAAGATTTAAACAACCAAGCTGAAGGTAATTATCATAGTACCAATTTATTAGAGCAAGTAACGTTATTAAAATGTTATATTCTACTAGAGCAAGTATTTTGTTTCACTTTACAATTGCCTGCCACTAATTGAGAAAGAAGAAAAATCAAAATATTGAATTTGAGTTGGAACACAAAAAAAAATAAAAAACATCAAATTAAATTAAAAATTTTACGAATATAAATTAAACACGGACGAACAATGTTTGAACTCTTAATATCACAACTATTTTATATACACATGACTAATAAAATTCTTAAAACAAATCTATAGTCATGTCCTATCATAAGTTTATAAAAGAAGTTGTCATTCCATACTATAGAGCCACTTCTCTTACGTACTAAAAGGATGGAAATACGACCATAAGATTCCGTTCACATGTAAGGTTAGGCATTCCAGTTCTCAATAATTACACAACAAAAATTACAAGCACCCCCGTTGCCTGAAGCCCCCATCACTGGAGCCCTCCTAATTGTCGGAACGAGTGCGGCCGAACATGCAGGTAGGTAAGACGCATGCATCGGTCACATTTAGGAAGACACCCCACTTATTATAGCATTGGAGTATGCCAAAATAGTGGTGAACATCAGCGAAAGATCACTTGTGTCTACCGTCGACTGCTCTCTTTTCAACTTACTGGAAAGGATGCTCACATCGTTATCCTTCCAGTTCCGGATGTCAACATAATGTTTACATCTAATGAATTTTCAATTTCACTCATTCCCATATGTGTGGTAGACATCAAGAGCTGCGTAGCTTGTTATATTGACAGAACAAGTTAAGGGTATGAAAGTATAACATAATTCGAAAGTAGGCATTATTCACATCTCCCATGTATGCGGGCATAAGTTACATATTTATGTGTTTGAGGTATAGACAGAGATCTCATTCTAATTGTATTTATAGAATCCAAGTTGCTTTTGTGAGTTTGTCATTGAGCAATTTTTTCAAAAATTCATAATATCTTGCATTTCAATATTATAGTCAAAATTGCATGCAAGTATCCTACTATTTGTTTTTCATTAAATCACATACATATTCATCGTATAGTAGTTATCAACAATTTTTCCATTGATAGTAACAATGAAATTTTTTAAGATAATAAGTTAATATAATTGTGTACCATAAATTGATAATAATGATTTAAAGAATATAAAGTCTAATATTAAAAATAATTGTCTGTATTTAATTGTATCGTTTATCATCAACCGTTTCAAAAGTTAAATCAGTTTTAATATACGACTAATCAATTAAATTTGTTATTGATAATCTCAATTGAATTAAAATATAATGGTTAAATATAATTAATATCTACATTATATTTATTATGATGCCAATTTTTAATTACAAATATTTAGAGTACAGAAGATTTAACAAAAATATATTCAATAACACTCTTGTGATTATTACTCCATTTTATATTTTGTAGATCAAACGAGTGGTCGAAAACATTATCTCTAAATACGTTTATCTTTGATACAACTACTACTTATTACTAGGTATACATTCCAATATATTATGATTAACAAAGTTCATTTATAATTCTATGTTATATATATGTTTTGTATTTTTATTCTCAGTTCCTTTTTCTTAACTCTTGTTTAGTTATTTTCAAAAATAAATTATGAATTTTATAATTAAAATTCAAAGTTACACTATACAGTATTATCTTAGATAAACATTCACACCATCAAATATGAATAAATTTATCTGTTTAGAATTGAATGTACTAAATTTTAAACTCTATTATCTATTATATAAAGATAGTAGAAAAACAAACAAATCAATATTTTAAGAAAGATATATATCAATTTCACAAGGCTTCTTTATTGTATTTATTGTATAATTGCTCGTGCTTTTTTCTTTGTTCAGTAATTATGATGAATTACATCCAAAAGATCAAATTGATGTGAATGTACAGTATTTTTAATAAACAAGATTTATAAGTTTAAGATTAATTTACGAGTTATTCACCGAATTTCTAACAAATATAATATTTTTTATTTATGTTACAGAGTATAATTAATTGAACTTGTCCCGACAAACCCCGTCTTCTTATAGTTAAATTAATGAATAATACCCCAAAGCTGATTCAAAAAAAAAATTAGTTGAATGCTGTAGTTCTCGACAAATTTTAATAACCAATTGAATTAGTCTTCAAACTATTATTTCCTTAATTAAACCAGTTTTCGTAACAAAGTATTTATCTATATTCACTTGAGTTACTGGTATAAGAATAAAAAAACTTTATAAGGATTATTATGTTTTGTTTTTAAAGGTATAATGATGTATTTTTTTTTCAACATGGCATTAATTGGTATAAAAATCTTGGCAAAACGGTACTCATAATATGTTTAAAATTGTATTCTAGTAAATTTAAATATTTTTAAAGAGATTGTATTTTATAAATTTCAATGTCACATACTCTTAGTAAATTTTTTTAATTTGATATAACTATAGACATTACAAAAATATAATCAAAGATTAAAAAGACCAAACATAAACCCAACTATAGTTGTGGTTATATTCAACTGTGGCAAATTCCTATGTATTACTCCTATAATTAGACCTCGCAGAATTATAAGCCCACCTTTTCCATAAGCAAATAATTTGGTGCCAAGGTCCAAATTTTTCCCACCCTAACTGAGTAACTAGTGGGAATCAGAAATTTGACTGAGGAAGCGTAGATGGGACACATGAGAAGACATGCATTAGGAAGTGTGATTTTTTGGTAATTTCCGAAACTTCCCTCAAGTTTATCTTGTGCCACCCTTTTCTATCCCTCAGAAAACTCAGTAACTATGATGCACATACACTGACACGGACACGGGACACGACAGGATACGGGAGACGTCGACACGCGAATTTTAGTTTAATGTCTTATTTTAATGATATCAAGTATTTAAAATATTTTTTGTTTTAATAAATAATAATATATACCATATCTAAATTTATTTTAAAAATACATATTAAGAATAAGACTGGACACGCTGACACATGATGGTATTTAAGTGTATCTAGGCGTGTCTGGATAAGAATTTTTTATTTTTTATTAAGACACGGTTGGACACAGTAGACACGAGTATCGGTGAGTGTCATGTCTAAAATGTGTCCGACACGTAGACACGGCAACTCAGCAAAGTGTCCATGCTTCATAGCTCAGTAAAGGCTATTTGAAGAAAAATAAAGATAAGTACTCAACTGGGTTGCCTCTTACTCACAGACTTTCTCGTGAACACCCATCCATTCACCTCTAGTCTTTTCTTTCTGTGTGAGAGTGGGGGTTCAACGAAGATCTCAGGGTGAATATTTGCATTGATTTTCAATCCCATGACCCATACAAGGCTAGGTTGAATGAATATTTGCACTTGAGAATCTCTGCAACCATGACATGCGTGAATATACAGAGAAGAAAAGGACATTGGACATAAATCTGGAGGGCACGTTGATGCGCACTATTTCTCGAGATCTTTTCATGCATTGCGAATCATGTGAGTGTACCTGACTTGTATTTTCTACTTTGTATGCATCGCTACTTTATTCTGGTTTACTATCATCCATGTGAGTGCCTGTTTATAGCTATGAAAGTTGGATGAATAGCGATAACAGGGCCGTTAATGTTGTGGTGTCTCGACATAACGTCACCCATTCGCGTTGCAAAAATAATATCTACAGACGGTCTCAGTCTCAGTGTTAGTGACCCGCCGACGCTCGAGTCATGGGTGTGTGATCGTAAACCCTAACAGCGGCAGGGTGTTGCAGAGCACGCTGCATAGTTCACGACAGAGTTTGGTCCTTCCTACCCGTTACCAACAAAACTATGTTGGCCTACAAAAATAAGCCAGTAAGTAACAACAACTCAAACGAGACATCTCATTAGATGCCCCAAATGTGTTATCACCAAAAAGTAACAACATAAAATGAGTGTTAGCCCGATATCTGTTAATTTTGTTTCACCCCAATCTATTTCTTTTTCCTTTTGAGCTAAGAAAAATAACTAAATCCAAACCCAGACCATCATTAAACTTGGCCATACCCCAAACCCGCTTCTACACTAGAATTCTTGTTGTAAGCCTCCGTTGCTCTTCATCGCCAAAATCCATGGCTACCTCCACTGGCTCTTCGTTGCTAAATTTGGGTGTTCCTAAACTATGAAACAATACCTGTGATAAGCCATGGCCCTAAACAACCTAATATAACGACTAGGGTCAGAGTAAGCTCTGAAGGCCCAAATTCACACCCACATCAAGCAAAAGCCCTAATCTCGGTAGAACCAAGTACCCTAATTGTGACTTTGGTTTCTCATCTCTGAGGATCTCATCAATCTTTCAAAGCTGACATCTAACTCGCCATCGGTATCCTTCCTAGCAAGTCTCAAGGCACCGCCGTTACCTTTTCCCTTTTTCTTCTCTTCGAAGCTCCACCATCATCTTGTCCTCGTCCTCCCAAAGTCGCGACTTTCCCTCCTTGGTGTCCCGCCTTCACATCTTCGTCCCAGCTTTCACTTGGTACCAAAACTAAGGTTGTTATTTGTTGGATCCATTCTTTTTCTAAAGAATTAGGTTGCCATGGTGCTGATATATTTTCTCTGCATGCTGTTAAAAATGAATTTTAGTGTAACTCTTTGCTGATGAGCTTAGTTGCTATTCTTGAAAGAAGATTTTAGGATACTAAAATTTAAGATTCATTGTTTATATTATGTAAGATTTTTTATGTTCAAGTTAAATATAGTAATTTTTTATTTTTTTGGGTCATCATAAATTTATAACCATGGGAATAAATTATTACAACAAGGAGGCTATAATTCAGAAAAAAACAACTAAATATATATATATATTGAAATCAATGGTATTTTAAGAAAAGTTAAGATCAATAAAGAAATATAAAATGATAAACTTAAAATATGTAACTTTTTTTTTGGATATTAATACCAGATATTATATTGTGCAACATATTTTAATAGTAGTGGCTTATGTTGATGACCTCTTGTCTATATATAACAGTTGGGAAAAAAATTATTTAAATGAAAATTTTCTAAAATGATAAAATTTATAAAAAAAATCTAACTTCTTCTGCTTGTATTAATTATTATTGCATAGTTAGATTTTATTTACTTCATTGTGATTTTAGATTTTAAGCTTATCTTTCTTATTGCAATGGAAGTCTACAAAATTGAGTTAGAGTTATGTATAAATTACTTGGATTTACAAATTCTCGCTTCATCAATGAGTACAACCAGGACTACTCAGACTAAGCCAGCATAGTTACCCGTAACTCAAATATATGTTTATGAGGATTATAATTGATGCTTCAATTGTAGCCTTAGTGCAATAGGTATGGTATCGTGTCAATATGCCCAACGAAAGGAATTTAATAAAAACTACATAATTAAATTTAAGACTTCTTACTACATTTTGTAGTGTAATTTAAACACATATGGCTATTTCAATCGCAATCAATATTTGATTTGAATACATACTTTGGCTACTTATGCATAGCAAGTAGCTTTTATTCTTTAATTTGTACTCCAATGTCATCGACCTTGTAGGAAGTCAACGAGGACTCATTTTTCAGGCACAAAGAACACTAGCAACAAAAATTGTAGTGGAGTGAAGTGAGCAACCCCAGTTGAATCCTCTGGAAAGGCGACGTCGTCATGCGCAAGATGGGAGACACCCTGCGTAAACAGTGGTAAGTGAACACTTTTTAAGACTTTTTAACAATAGTAACAGGTCAGTTGCCTCGTGGGACCCTTTGTGCACCCATTTTGAATAAGATATGACATGATGATTTAAAAAATAAAAAATTCCAAATTGTTCATTTTTTAGGCAGTGATTTGTTGTCTAATCAAATGTTACTACAACCTCGTAGAGTACCAATACCCTTGTGCTGTGGTGGGTGAAAATTTTCTATGCCTCCCATAAACTAATATGTCATTTGTTTTTCATTATTAAAATATTTGAAAACAAAGAATAAGCCATTGAGTACATTAAGAGCACCAATACCCGAATAAAGACGAGAGCTAGAAATAACTGACTTAAAAAGTTTAGCAGAATGTCAAAGAATGTTAACCATTCCATCTTGAAATAAATTGTCTTAGGTTTATCTACTCATGAACACTGCTTACGTAACGGATAATTCAAAATGATTTTTCTTTTAAGAGACCTTTTATGCACATGCAAATTTCAAATTTGAAGCCTATGTTACCTGTCTTGAATTAGTTTATTTCTCTGTATGGAATCGCATTATCTGTATTTTCTATTTGGTTTGGACCTTTTTTTAATATTTTTTTAATTAATTTTAACCTCTATAATAATACAAAAAGTACTCCAATATTATTTGTAATAACGTCGTATATTCTCTAATTATATTTAGTTGTTTTTTTTCTTATTTTTGTCATAATTTTTGTCCATGTTATTATATCAAAATACTTTAATATACTTTAACGTAGGTTATTGATTAAGCCTAATGCCTTTGGTTTATATAAGTATGAGAAAATTAATGGTCATAATTGGTCAATTTATCCCATTCTTGTTATCATAGTTATGCATGCTGCTACTTTCTGTGCTAAAAATTTAGTGTTTATTTGTCATACCTTTTGTTCTTCTCAACAAGCCGCCCTGGAAATGCGATCTCTTTCGAAGGGCACGCTTGCAACGATCAAGGCAAAGCATATGCCATCGAAGGTTGACGAAGTACATCGGGTATAATTAATTTCTTCATGGTGTTCTTTTTAGGGTTACACTATACGATACGTAGTTGAGAGCGCAATAACTCATTATGGTTCTAACACATACTATTTTCTTATTGCAAACAGATTTATGTGCCGATGTGGACTGCCGGGCATTGGTACCTGATGATCATTGACAATGTAAGACGTAAGCTAATTTACTTAGATTCATTAGTAAATCCAGAAGAGATCGAAGACAGACAAACGGCGATGACTAAAGTGGTGAGAACACCTTCGATGTTGCCTATCTTTTTGCTTATACACAGCCATGTTATTATTTCGTTAGCTGATTGGCCACTCATAATCAAGCTTTTATATTTCTGCACCTATTGTTCGTGAGCAGGCACTGTACCTTGAATCCATAACCCTCGGCCAAGCATGGCTATCATCAAATGATGGGGTGAGCCCAAGGTTCTCAACATACAAGATCGAAGACGCTGATGTCCCGCAATAAGCTCGTGGATCGTATGCATCCTATTTTCTTATTAATTTACCCTACTCGTATATTGAATCACGTACTTTAATTTTAATTCTAATTTACTAACCCTACCTTTCTGTTCACTTAGTAGAAGGTGTACTTGATCCTGCTATGTCATAGTCTTCATCCTATATACTAAAACAATCATTGTTCCTTTTTTTGGTCTTAATGTCATTATTTAATTGATCGCTCAGTTAACCGATTTCCAATTCTGGTGCAGCATGGATTGCGGAGTATGGGTTTCACAATGGATGATACGAGGGGCACTGTGAAAAGATTATGATGTCCGTGTAATTATCCTGACTCTTACAATAGTCTGAGCATACTGTACGCGGTTATCTTTTCTATGAAATCTACTTTTAAATAATTTACTTGCTGTGTTGCAGACAGTTAATGTTGCAACTTGGATGCGGCTTGCCATTGATTTGGTTTTAAAAGAACATAATGGAAATGCAAAGGCATTAGTTGCAAAAGCAACGTCTCACTGGCGCAGGAAGTCAATGGGAGCAACCCTCTGAGGAGGTGCCTCATATTTTGTTTTTTGGTGGTTAAATGTAAAATGAAGCATGATCGTTAATTTTCATTGCATTAATAGTGAGATGCATGTAAATTTTTTATAATTACATATAACTGATGTCTGTATCACACTCACCAAGTAGCCTGTTATACTAATGTTTTAAATGGCCTTTTTAACACTTTCACCGCAGTTTTACTTGGTGAAAGGTCGTATAAATAGGTTCCAGGGTATAGTGTCATTTCTTATTTTATGGCTTTCACCATTATTTTATTGGGTGAAAAGGTCTTCCACATAGGCTTTACTATAGACTGTGAGTTCTATATTTTGTGCTCAAATAAAGAATACACTATTATGGTCATCATTACACCCACTATCAATATTCTCAATTAGTTAACTTGTATAAGGTATGGCCATACTTAGCCACACTATTCATTTTGGGTGGTGTTGTACTTATCTGCTTATGATTTTTGTGATGATAGGGTTTGTGCAGTTGCACCAAGCTTCCTTCTGTATTTACCTGACTTTTTGTTATTAGAAAAATCTTCTATTTCAGGACCGTCTTGTATATGTTTGCTGCAACATAAGAATGTCAAGGTTTTCCACATCTATAGAATTTTTGTGCCATGCTTACAAGGTGGAAATGTGGTGGACCGAACAATTGTGCTTTTTTCACTCTTGTTGACAATATACATTCAACTATCAATTACAAATTTGCAGGCAAATTTATAAGCTTTTTTCAGTAAGTTACTGTGGCATCTTGACAAGATTATTAAGAAAATGTTAGTATTTTTGTAAGAAATTTATTGTGTCTTAGGCTCAGTACATTGGACCCAATATGTGTGTTTTATGTAGTTGTGGGCTTGCGGATATAATAATGGTCACCGGATCATCTGTGTACTACCCTTAGGTAGATTTTTGGTTTTAAGAAGATGAACTTGTTCTTAAAAATTATATAGGTAACTCAATCTATTGTTAATATAAATTTTCAGTAATATTACTTTGTTCATGTATCTTTATTTATTGTTGTTACATAAAAAAAAGGAATAGAATAACTTACAGAGGGTATAGATATTACTTATATCACATAATAATTTGTAACTTCAAGACATTTATTTTTGAAGAGGCATTTGCTCTCATTAACCTATTCTTGCAAACTGATTTGCAATGTGTATGAATGTTATTTGGTTGGTGAAAACACTTATATGAGAGACTGAAGAGAAAGGTCCCTATAATAATACAGCCATGTTTCACTTGCACATATGACATAACTCTACAACAACCCTTATTTCCATATTATCCATACTCTCCATAGTTATAATACAGCCATGTTCTTGTATCTATAGTCCAGGTGAGTGAAATTCTCACCATACAATAAATCGTTATCCACAACACATAATAATAGCAAATATCCAAATATAATGTCATTCCTGTTTCATTCAAGTGAATACTTTAACTGGAGACGACCTCTACTCACATACCAACTTCCATATCTTCTAAGCAACCTCCGCAACTAATTCTTTAACATTCTAATAAGACAACACCAACATGGCAAAGGTACCTGGATGAGAAAAAAATATAAAACCAAAATATTCGGGAGACTTGCAAGCTTGAACATAACATCTTTGCAATAGAACTATAAAACTACCATACCATAGCATCCACCAGATGCCACAAGAGACCACCTTCACTTTGTAACACCGAAGAGCACTATTCTTTTCCACCAAAGACCCTAGACCAAACACATTCTGCAATTAATAAGTAAGTGTCATTACTCTGTGTATCTATAACTGTTTAGCGACTACAGGGGGACCTGAAATTCAATTAAAAACTTTGTAGAAGAAGGCATTATAAAAATTGAAAATAATTAAGCTTGTGACTAATGCAAAGACTTAACGAAGTTGCTTACAGACGAAAAACAACCATATTCCATACCCTACAACAGCACTAAATCTCGCTTTCAAAGAGTTATCTCCAAAATCCACCTTTCAATTGCCTCGCTACCAATACTTGTCGAGGCGCCATGGGGTCTGCTATGAATCACACCTGGGATGAAAAAAGGAGAATAGCTCAGGACAGATGTCATTGGCCCACATGTAAGTGTTGCATAAAAATGGTATGTGTTGCCTACCCAAGAATATATTGCCTCTACCTCCGAAAGGTGCAAACCGCAACACGCTCGATTGAGTAAGGGTCATGTCTAATGGTGCATCTCGTTGGCTACAGCTAGAAGTGACCTTCGGTCCCTAAAAACCAAAACACGAGTACCCAGAACCACAAACAATAAAGGCTGAATCATTCCTAACAATATTTAAAAAAAATAATGTAATGCAACCTACATCTGAATTTTTCTCTACTCATAAGAACACATCTAATACAGTTTTTGAAACCAATAAAAAATATAGTTGCAGTAATCACCTCTTTGAAGGGGCCTTCCTTGTGTAATGACGTGGTTCATTCTGTAGATTTTACATTGGCGAATGAAGACTCAGCAAAAGCTAATGATGGTGCTTCTGATCCCGCTGGTACAGCCTTCCCATCATGGCCTGCACATGTTCTTCTTGTATGTCTGGGGACCCCACACTTAGTGCAACAATGCCTTTTCAGTTTTGGCTCCTCTTCGGAGGCACATAAATTAGGTTTTTCCCGCTTCGGTGCACCCTTTGTAGCTGCCATCGTAGGGTCTTTGACCCCACAGTTGTTAGGTAAAACCTTGTTACTATGCTTTTTCACACGGCGCCGTTACAATATATCAGCCAAGTTTGATATAGCA
Organism: Arachis duranensis; assembly: GCF_000817695.3. Taxonomy (NCBI): domain Eukaryota; kingdom Viridiplantae; phylum Streptophyta; class Magnoliopsida; order Fabales; family Fabaceae; genus Arachis; species Arachis duranensis. The sequence continues at coordinate 40,525,648 of NC_029774.3, forward strand.
TCCTGTGCAAGCGCAAAATCTTCAACCTCTTCGCAACCAAGTGTAACAATATGGGTCAAACCTGAGTATAGTGCACTGTATCGAAGCAGTCTTGCCTGTTCCCTTGAATCATTTCATATTTTCAACATTGTACAGTCTTCCGCAATCTTACACCAGCGTCTAAGGACAAGTGTTTCATGAATTTTCTCCATACCCTCGTACTTCATGACACAAAATATATGGGAACACGATATGGCATCATTATCCCACATCTTACACTCACACTAAATCTTTTGGTCATTCAGATCATACAAAACCTTGAATACTCGATCCGGTCTACCCATTTTACTAAAGCTATACACAATGGTCATGCTGATGCTCTCCCTTCCCTGAAATAATAGCATTGCAACACCCTTGATTTGCTTCTTAACCTCCCTAAAAATAGCTCTTGTATATAGCTTCGACGCAAACAACTCTATTGCAACTAATCTAGTATTTAACACGGGTGTGTAATAAGTGGAGTAAAATTGTGCAGTAACCTCATTGTTCCGATAATCTTTCACGACCCTATTCAAGTTGTTAACCAGTTCAAGAATGCTATCCATTGACTTTAGGAACGCTTTAATGAAAGAATTAATTCCTTTACATCTTGACGTTGTCCTATATCCGGCGCAAAAGGTCCCCCTCAGATAGGCCGTTGCCTAACTCTCTTTAATGTCATTTGTCGATTGCACCCATGTATTTTGGCTTAGACTGAGAGACTCGATTGAGGTCCTCCAATATCTCTCGAACTCGTCAACATCAAAGTTTGCATAGATAGCCTTTTGGAATACTTCCGAAATTCAGCTTCCTTTACCCGTTGGACACAATTTTTCTCCAAATGCCATGCACATAGTCTGTGCTTGGCTGAAGGCATCACCTTCGCAATGGCAGCGCGCATCGTCTTATCCCCATTCGTCACAACAAAGTTCGTTATTCTTTGACCCATAACATCCAACTAGAGGTTTCTTGTACTTGTTCCCACGGTACGTCGTGTCAAATGCAAGGACATTACCAAACAACTCATATTCAGATTTTATGATATTGTCCACCCAAAATAAGTTACACAACCGATTATCTGCAGTTGTTGTGTATCTGGCGACTGACATAAGGTCCACATTTGCCTTCCTCTCCAAGTAGCTTATAGTTGCAGCCGCATCCCCATCCAAGATTCGTGCTCGCCTTTGATTGTGAACATAGTTGTACAAATCTCTTATTGTAAACTGAAGCATACTGTAGCCACCCAATTGGCCTGCCATGTAAGCCATTATCTTCGAGGTAGGGATTCTAAATTGCTTCATGCTATTCACTTGAGCCTTATCCCCGTTGCTCATTTTTCGGTGACTTGGCAACAGGTTGCAAAACACAATCCGGGCCATGTCGTGGTTGTGTTCATCAATAATCTTTCGCACTCTCCACACATTATCATGGACATCATAGTATATTTTCAATTTCGCCTTGCAGTCCGTGCGACTCTCCAGTCGCTCTTCCCTTACTCGTTCCGGCCGATCATAATGCTTGTCACTCCTCGTGCCCTGACGATGACAGAAGAAGTCCCGCCTCACCAAAACACTGTTAACCCATCCCACATCCCCCTTGCGAACACCAAATCCCCTTGTCCAGGAAAACTCCTTGTAAGCATTGTATGCCTCCTCCTCAAAAGTGAAAATTGTATGCAAGAAGTCCTCAGCAGTAACTAACATAGGCACATTACCGTGAACATCCCCCTGTGAGCGATGAGATTCTTTGTTCGATTCCGAGTGACTTGTTCCCATGCCAAATAAGCTAGTACTGTCATCGTCATCAGAGGACCCTAAAGAACCACAAACACTCAATGACATCTTTGATGACTCTTCATCATTATCGCTTGAGTAAAGGTCAAAATTCATTTGGCCTGAAGTTGCAAAATGAGCATATATAAAAGGAAATAAACAAAGCTAAGCAGCAATCACGAACTTACAAATAAAATTAGAATTAATAGAAATAGTAAAAACAATAAATATGCACTAATGAATGGGAGATCAAACGCCACTCAAAGTCTTCTGCTCATACGATTAGGAATTCTAGATTAAAAATATAGTCCTAAGATACGAGAAAATGGTTTTCACAAACTCCAATTTAATAATATGAGTCATAGCCATCAATATCCATGTCAATCGAAGTTAATTTCACACAACTGAATCTCTCAAAATTAATCTATCGTTGGTTATCATGTGTGGCATCCTTATAAAATTTTAGTCTGAAAATTTAAAATTGTAACTTACAATTTTTTATCAGTTTACATGAATACAATTATATCAATATATTTATACATATATTTAAACTTTTTAACATAATAGCTTAAATTAAAACACTAATAATTTATGGAATATCATTAAATTAAATAAATCAATATACCTACTTATTCTGAGTTTGCAATGTTTTCACATTTGCTTCCAAAAGGTTTCAACTGCTTTCAGTATGACGTTTGCTAGTTCCTTAACTTTAGGGTGTGAACATTAATTATTAAAATGATAATGTGTTTTATTTTGTTTAAATTTGTCAAAATCTTATTCCAACCGTTATATTTAAAGTAACACATTTGAAGTAATTGTGAGGTAGAGTTATTTTTTTTGTTGGTCAAGAGATGGAATTATTAGATTAAGTGAGGGAGATGACAGATAGTAATTATGGGAGACGGAAGAATTCAAATGTATAATTAAAGAATACAATAAGAGAGATTCATGCCAGTGTTCACGAGTTTTGCAGTTCACGCAATTGCTAATTACCTCCCAAAAACTGACATCACCACAAATATCACAAGGTTGAATCTGCATAGATATAATGAATGCAAACATATCAACAATGAATGAATAACAACTAATATTATAACTTAGAGAAGTAAGAAGCAAGGATAGTTGCAGAAGGCAAAAGCTGAGTATTGTTAAATTCAGTTTTAACAACTTGCGCTTAATACTAAAAATTGTAACTTCCAGCAATCAATTTACTTTAAAGAAAAGAATATCATTAACTAACAGAGAAGTACAAATCAAGAAAATTTAAAAAACAATTACAGTCAAGAAACACAAAAAATAAAAGGTCCTTGAGGTGTAACTTTTACAGGCAGCCAATGCATGATGCTCCCACTTGTCACACATCTACAGTTTTGTTGGAGAGTGATGACTGTGCATCATGTCATGTTTTTCTATGCTTTTTCATATCAAAATTTAATTCATAATGCCCAATTATTGAGTATTTGTTGTGCTTAAGTTGTATATTGCTTTGATCTTTTGATTTGATGAATTTTGTAGAAAATGGTGGAAAAAGAAGCAAAAAGAACAAAACAAGATCAAGAGAAGAAAGGAAGAAGTTTTGGGTGTGCCACTTGGTGCCTGGGCATGGCACGCCAAGCTTGAGTTCCAGAGGAGTGATTTTGATCCAGCACTATGGGCGTGGCACGCCAGGCCAATGAAACAGAGAAGGGTTGCTTAACACAACACAATAGACGTGCCACTTGGAGCTCTAGGCATGGCACTTGTTGTTTTGGGCGTGGCACGCCAGACTTAAGTTCCAGAGGAGTGATTTTGAGCCCAACTATGGGCGTGGCACACCAAGCATTGGCGTGGCACGCCGGGGCATATGACAGCCTAACCTCCTTTCATTCAAATAAAGATATATCTTGAGCTACACAACTCCAAATGAAGTGATTCTAGTGCCATTAAAAAATAAACATCCAAAGTTTTCCAACCATATATAACACTTTATAATGAATACTAGAATTGAGGAAGATATTGACCCCGAAAACACAAGGAGCACAACACGTTCCTGCAGAGTTACCAGCCTAACCTCTTCATCTTCAAAGGAACATAACTTGAGTTGTAGAGGTCCAAATGATATATAAAGGCCTTTCTAATGATATATAACACTATATAGTGGACATTAAAATTGAAGGTGAAAAAGACTATTCTTTTTAGCATTGCAAACCTGGGCGTGGCACGCCAGCTCGAGGGCGTGGCACGCCAGTTCTAATAGTCAGAGAAGAAGATTTTGTGCATCATTGAGGACATGGCATGCCAAGAATGGGCGTGGCACACCAGTTTCACAACACAAGGGTTGTGGCATACTAAGAGTGGGCGTGGCACGCCGGGGTACTTGACAGACTGACATTTTCACCTTCAAATAGGCATAACTTGAGCTACAAAGGTCCAAATGAGTTGATTTTAGTGGCGTTAGAAAGCTGACACCCAAGGCTTTCTAAAAATATATAATAATTTATATTGGACATTCAATTTAAGACCCAAAAAACTCCATACTTTCAACATTGCAAAGTGGGTCACAATCCAAAGAGCAAATTCTATTGGGCGTGGCACTTGAACCCACACGCCAACTTCTTCCTGCAGCCCCCAACTTTCAACCAAACCCACTCCAACTCTCATGCAAGCCAAAATTGTCAACCAATTAAGGCCACAAGAAGCATCTAGAATAGTTTATTTTCATTTCATTGTAATTTGCTTTCAATTTCATTTAAGTTTGTAAATTAGGAAAGCCTATATAAAGGCCTTAGTTTCATAGAATTAGAAAAGGAATAATTTTTGCTGGGGAGGGGTCTTCAGACTCCCTCTTCTCACCCACACTTCTCTCCTCTTCCATTTTCTTACTTGTAAATATTTTAGTTATAAATCACTAACTTTTTCCATTGGAAAAGAGAGCTCTATTGTTTTTCAATGGATTATATTGTTTTTATTCTTCTTATTCTCTTTATCTCTCTTTGATTTACATGAAGGATTTTCGTTCTTCATGTTAGCATTCAATTATCTTGGAAAAGAGATCGAATGTATTTGGGTTTTATGTGAACTTTGGAAGAGGAATCATAAAACCATGCTTGAAATTCCTTCTCACACTTGAGTAGATTTGGGTTTTGGGTTGGATATTGTGACATTTTATCTACCCACTACTTGTGTCTATGAGGATGTGTAGTATAATCAGAGAACAAGCTTCATCTCCTCTCATGAGCAACTAGACCAAGGAATTGGCTATTGATCAAGATTGGGGAGATTGAGTTACCAAGGAATTGGGACTCAATCACTCATGATTGCCAAGAGGTCAATGAGTTGCATGATTGAAGATGTGATGAAATCAATTAATCCAGAGAATGCAATATCTCTTGATCCCAATGTTTATTTTATCTTTCTTTCTTTTATTTGCTTTATGGTTATTTACATTTTCTGCACTTTACATTTCCAGCACTTTACTTTCTTGTACTTTATATTTATGCCATTTACTTTCTTGCATTTTATTACTTTCCTTTACTTTCATTTTATTTACATTTCCTTGTTGCTTATCATCCAATTATGCTTGTCTAACTAGGCTAATCAATCAACTATTGTTTGCTTAATCCGTTAATCTCTGTGGAATTCGACCTCACTCTATTGTGGGTTATTACTTGACAATAATTTGGTACGCTTGCCAAAGAACGGATCCATTTTGTATGGGGAGTGAATTCTGGTCATCAGAGAGACACAATTTTTTTAAGGAAATGGTGGTACACAGTTGCACATAATATACACATATTTTGTGTCTCTTCAGGAAGTTCAAACACGAATTTTTTATGTTGGACACAAATTTTTAATCTATTTTTACCTTTAATATTTTGTCAATTCCCCAAATCTACCCTCCTTCCCGTAACCGTTCCCTTTTTCTCCTTCACTCTCACCAAGAGGCTGTCTTTTGCTTCTCTTCCATGACAACAACTCTCTCTCTTCTTCCCTCTATCCATCCCTCCTCTATTTTTTTTATAATAATCTATATTATCTATGTCACTTCTATATTTGAGTTGTTGAAAATATCGGTAGTGACTATCAATCTTAAAAGAAAAGTAACAAATTGAAGTGGGGATAGTGCATGTGGTGTTACTGTGATATGGTATTCATGATGGAAAAAGAAGAATGATATTCATATTTTAATTTATTTGTGATTTGTGTCTTGTGTTATGTATTATTACCAAACAAACCAATAAAAATTATATGTATTCAAATGTCTATGTCTATTTAAATATAATGTCTATGTCTTATTTTCTTCCACCCATTAACCAAACACAGTCATATAGAACCCAAGTTCTTGGGTTGCCAAGAGATGCCAAAACCTTAGAACCTTGTAACAAAAAAAAATAACTATATACTAATATTTAGTACTAGTAAAATTCATCTAATAATCATGGGATTTTAAAGGACAAGAAGAACACGTATATGCTATGAATTATAAAACAGTAATTTCCATTGAGACAATTTAAATGGAACTCAAGATACAAGACAATTGGTGGAGCTTTTCTTGTTCAGTGAAGCCAAAACACATATAGAATCTGGGCATGGAATATGTTATCATGACATGAAATCAAACTGGTGGTTGATATTGTTATGGGAAGTTGTCTTTTAGAAGAATTATTAACTAGCACATAAGCAAAATATAATAGGGACAATGTTGTTTCTGATAAGATTATATATTTACAAGTGATTAGTGGCAACAAGACACTCAGGATTTTTGAGAATGTGAGTTTTTTATGAAACGGGAAGAAGATAGTGTGGAAAAACGGCCAAATGCAATGAAAATGGGAACACTTTAACATAAAGCAAGTACATTTTACTCTGTTAGATTTCTACTTATTTAACTTTAGTCCCTAACCATATAGTTCAAAGGGGCAACATGCATTTTTCTAAAGTCTAGTTAATTTGAGATGTGCTCTAGTTAACTCCATAGAGTGGCAGGTGAATTCCATTAATTTGTATAGTTCGAATTGCATGTTTTTTAAATTCTAACTGAAAGTGAAAAAGTTCAAAAATTTAACAGGAGATCAAGAAGCATATTTTTAAATGTTCCAATTATGTTAAGTAAAAAGAAATCAACAAAACTTCAGCTCCATATAACCAATAATTTTCCTTTCACATCATGCCTGTTCTACCAAAGAATATTAATGAATTTCTGTATAAGAATTCCATACCAATGGCTAATCTATTTCAAAAAAAATGGTGTGTAGTTAATTTACAATGCAAACATGAAAAACATAATTATGGCATCATGCCTTATGCAACAGAGCACTATCTTATGTGAATTCGCAATGCAATGAGAAATAAGGAAAATACCAGCGATTGTGGACTGCCGATGAGAAATCGAAGCAAAAGGAGATGATGACTCCAAGTTCCGATCAGGCCTCCGGAGCCAAGAGCTTGATTACGGTTTCGCTGCTGCATTAGGATGACGCAGTTACACAAAGAAGCTTTTGCTCACCGCATCTCAACGTAATCCAGCCCACCTCTACCTGTTCCGCTCAGAGAAGCCCCCTGTGTCCACTGCCATCGAGTACACTCCTATGGTTATCCATCGAACTGGTCGTGGCGGTGCAAAATTCTCTTACCGTTACTCACACTCTCATGGGTAGGTTGAAGATCCAGTGCTAGTAGCTCAATTGTAGTTGTTCCAAGTCTTCTTTCCTAACACTATCAAAGGATTTCTTAACCCTACCCAGCCCAAAACCAGATCTATTACTGATGCTATCCTTCAAAAAAGTCTTGCCATCCCATAAATACAAACGGAATTTCTTTCCTAAAAATTTTCAAGCCGAGCCGCAATGGAAGGTGTAAGCGCCGCTGTCCGTAAGCCTCAGCTTGCATCTAGAAGAATATCCCACATGGGACACGCGTCGCTAGATCCCCAATAGTAAAAGAATCTTTGTAAAACAACATCTGTACCATAGTGTGCACCTTATATTTATTAACAAAGAAAGCCTACTACTACTACTACTACTACTACTACTACTACTACTACTACTACTACTACTACTACTACTACTACTACTACTACTACTACTACTACTACTATACTACAGTACAATTCATGTAGGGATGATATACACAAGCATTCCTTTTTCTTTTCTTTTCTCTTTTTCCTACTGAAATACATACTTAAATACAATACCATCTCAAATCATAGTGATAGAAAACTAGAGATTTCAGCTCCAAAACACAGTTTTGATTGATTGCACCATGCACTCTGAATATAATTGAATATAACTGAATTTGGTTGAATTAAATGTTAGCTTATTGATCCAGTTTGGTCAGCTAGTGTTCCAACTTGTTCTCCACACAAAGCCTTTGATATGTTCCCAGGCTCTAATATATTGAAAACCAAAACTGTGCAAGTAAATGGGAAAAAATATTATTAAATATATTTAATGAAATGAAAGGTCCACTTTATGTTTGTTCAGTAACTATTCCTCCCTCCATTCCATAAATTAATGTTATATGGAGAGAGTAACAATTAACTGAATTAAGGCACAGACAAGTATATCGCAAAAGCAATATACTAACTCTTCACAATAATAAAATTCAGGCACCAAATAATAAAATAGCTATGTTAATACAGATTTATTCATCACAAAATTGTAATATCCTGGTAAATGGCAACTCAAGGAACGTGAAAAATGGATTTATGCAAATTGCCAGCAGAAAATGGGACAAAACGTATACAAATATTTGTTTGGTGCAGTTAACCTTACCCAACTTGGTATGTAGTAAATCTTTCGAATCCTATTGCAATTGCCCATGCATTCCCACGGAAGAAATTCTGACTTCCAACAACAATGGCAACCTGAAAGATCACACGGAAAGAAGCAGGCCTCAGCAAAATTGAGAAAAGTAGCAGAATGCTAGATTCTGAAGGACAATAATGATTTGCCCTAGTACCTCAACACCAAGGTGGGAGAATATTGCAAATTCTGTTGAGATTAACATAGCTACCTAAAAATTAGCTTAAAAATAAAATGGTATGAGTTTCTTTCGGCTTGGAGTTTTGTGTTTCAAGATTTGGGAGAATTCTTAGGTGGAGGATGTTCCTTACTTTAAAGATTCAAGGATTAGCGATGAACATGAAATATTAATATTTTTCCAAAAAATAAAACAATTCAGTTTTAGAAAAATATCAGAGAGAAAGATAAATTAGTTTAAGTACAACGAAGAATGTGAAAAACAGAGAGAAGCATATCAATCTCGACTTGGAACCACATAGAAACCCCGATACCTAAAATCTGAAAGTATACTGCAAAATGTCAAGCATGTCAGCGTTCCTGGTAGAAGAAGTGAAGGCTTCCCTAGGCAACTCTAGCAAGCTAGAAAAATATCTTAAGGCCGACACTGCTGCTTGAACCTGGTAAAAAAATTTCTATAGGTAATAAACAGACACGAATTCATAAATAATGGCGATTTAGAACAAAGAGAATCAATCACCTCAGTAAAAGAAACAATAGCATTTGTTGAAGATGCAACATCTAAGGGAATGATGTTGTAAGCTATCAAGTCCTCTATTAACGCAGAATCTAATTCCATGACCCGCTTGAGCTGCAACAGAAAGAAAGCAATTGAAGGAAAGCCCAAATTTAGGAAATATTTCATTCTGATTGAAATAGATAGTTTCGGAGTGCATAAGATGCTTCCAAAAGTCAAACTAATTACGCACATTTATTTATTTAGTTATATAAAATATTTCATGATGAAATAAGTGAAATGTGATGATGAAGGATCAACTATCAACTTGAAAGGAAACAGTGAAAACTGAAACCAAGGCTAAAGGGTATAAGATACATATTATGATACATATACATGTAAATCTAAAAATACAAAACATATTAAGATACATATACATGTAAATCTAAATATACATATGAGATGCGTAACTTTACCTTTTTTTTTCTCTGATCAGACATCATCTTTAAAACTGAGCATAAAAGATATACCAATTATACAATGGAATTTAGCAAGTTGAAGACAACAACATGATGCAGTGAAAATGAGAATAACAAGATCATAATGAAACTAGAGAGTGGGTTTTATTTGTTGATCACTATGGAAAAAACATTAGTTTGAGGCATTGAACGGGCGATCTTTTCCTTTGCCCAGTGATGTCACAGTCCCTTTAGATCACACTCACTCCAGATTTGTCACTGCTCCCCTTCCTCTAATGAAATGCCCAAAAGAAGCTCTTGATGACGGTAAAAAAGATGCATGTTTTGCCCCCAGCTAGACAGAATCAACTTGCTTTACTTGTAATCAAGCATTTCTTATACATAGTGCACAAATTCAGAATTGCAGAAGTGCACAAATTCAAAAGAAAATGAGCCAAATTGAAAACAAGGTAATTTCATGATAGCAATAATTTCCTAATTTAAATAGTTGAATTATATAATAGTGAATAATAGAATGTGAATTATATAATACTGGAATTACATGAATAGTTGTATTTCATGATAGCAGTAATTTCCTCAGGCTTGAACTGCACTACACAAAACCAACCAAGAACAGAACAACTAAAACTATTGCAGATCTGCAATGATCACTTGACTTGTTCTATGAACCAAACACTTGAAATAGAATAACTAATTATTCTTAAATCTCATATAATATTCTCAATTATCATACTATTATTATATTCTTGGTGCTAGCAAAGAATATAATAATATTCCATTTGAATTAATATAATTATTTATTTTATCAAATCAAAATAATAATTAAATAATTCTACAACAAAGATTAGAACACTCGTTAGTGTGTGACCCCATAGGTTCAATACTAAGCGGGTAGTAAATTAGAAATACTAAATTTACTAATCAAGGTTGGCGTCTAGCAACACTCCTCAATGACCCGATAGTATGAAGTAATATATTTTTACTAAGAACCTCAGAAGAACAAAGTATAATTCCTTTCATCTTTCCAGCTCTTGGTTAACCCTTAGAGTATGGTTTAATTGTCAAACTCTAACTTGTTACCATTATTATAATGAACTGTGAATGACCTAAGAAACTCATTTCTTCATTCATTCAATCCCTTTGACCAAGGTTTTATTCATCTCAGTCATTATAATCATAGAGCTCAAACTCTTTACCGAGAGTTGACGGATTCCTTATTGACTAATCATTAATTCTATAAGTATTTAAATCATACCCAATATCCATTCAACTAGCACCCTAGGGTATTAGGTGTCCGGAATTAAAGTATAATAAATACGTTGTTAATTACTATGACAGTCGCAGGTCAAAGGAAACTCTATTACTATGTTCATTTTGAGAATATCCTATTGACAAATATGTGGTAATTATAACCATTAGGAATTCTCAAAGTGAGTCAGTTCAATTGTCATATCTTCCTAAATTTAATCAAGGACCTTATTATATTAACATTTTAATATAATAACAATAACAAATTATTTGACACATGATTGATTGGATTGTGGTCATACAACTTATTCCCAAGACCAGCCACATGTTACTTGCACAAGTGATGTGAATACACAATTTTATATATAATAATGAGATGTGAATTATTGATTTTATGTTCTTACATACTAATAAAAAGAAATGCAATGCATCTCATATTAGATAATCACACAGTCCAAACTCCAGGTCATTCTTAATTACTTTCTCCCAGCCTTAATTTACAACATAAATTGCACTTAACAAGTAAAACATTAAGAATTTGAAAAATTAATCAATTAGCTCCAATTGATAAAACTAAACAGCTATGATTAAAGCACGAATGTATCGAATTAACACCAAAACCATAGGATATGTCACATGCAAATCAAATATGATAAATCGGAGGAAAATTAACAGAAAAAAAGAACGAGATGATTCTGAAAAACAAAGCACTAAGAAAGAAAGAGAGTTTTGGGGAGAGAAATTGAGAAGTACTGAAGATAACCTTAGGGAAATTAGAGCTGAACTCAAACACTACCGTCTTGGCTGAGGATGCTGTGGAGGAGAGGTGGTTGCCTTCAAGTTTCTCTAGCACCTGAAAAAAAACAGACAACAAAGAAAAAATATCCACGATCTCTTATCTTCATGTATGATTATAGTTTAAACTAACTTCATGTAAGCTAATTAAAAAGAAAACACACCATCCAATAAGCACAAATACTTATATTTGTATGGACTTACTTTTGGCTCTCAATTATAGGTGCACAAGCAAGAACAAATTCACAGAATAACACTAAAATTTCATATGCCTTCCATATATTTTATTTTCGAATGATATGCTTCACCTATTTAAATCAATGCAATCAAACAAACAGCAAAGAAAATGTAGAGTAAGCTAATATTGAAATAAAATTAACAAGCGTTATGAAACACATATGCCAATTCTCAAAGTACTATCAAGCCATTCTCATATGTCATCAATAGTCTGCAAGATGATGGCTTTATTGAATCAATAAACAAACATACCTTATGCAAAAAGTTAAGTTCTATTGTTACAAACACATATTCTACATACACACCTTTTCTTTGGTTTTCTGTATTGTAATTTGTAACTATAAATAATTAGCATAATTAACACTTAAGAGAGCCAAAATGGATACTGGATAACTGGATGCTACAATTTATACAAGAAGTATATCATCTTAGATTTTAGGCATTCAAGTTATCTAAATGCATTAAGGACAAAATTTTAAGGTCGTAAATCTGAATAAGATCCATAGCAATTTGACCTTTATGTTGATTGATTCAACTTATTTATATTTTTTATATAAAAATTTTGCATAACTATCCCTAACCAATTTATTCTGCAGACTAGAAGGACAGGGTAAATTAAGCTAGCACTTCATCCTAACTCACAAAACCCTCAAGTTAAACAGGCAGATTGGCAGAATGCAACTACTTTGAATGAGTGAAAACATTATTAAGAGAGTAAAAGCTTTATATTCTTCTTGCTTTCTATGTTCACTGGGTCTCTACCTTTATCTTGAATTATATGTACACTGAATTCGGTGTCCATGTTGTAAACACCAAAAAGATATACCAAGTAGTTTGACTCACTTTAAATTGAAGAATCCTCACTTATAATTCATTTCCAGACAACAAAATGGTCAAGAAAGCTTAGTTGTCCCCTAAAAACATGAATTAAATATACTGCATTCAAATTTTGTAGAAGAAATTTTGTGATAATTCAATTTTGTTTTGTCACTTCCGTGATTAAAGCCTGTTTGCAAATTTTTTAAACTCTAAAATCACCACGACTCAAATTCAGAATAAACCTGAAAAAATGATAATACAATAGAAAGATCACTAGCACAGCCTTAAGATTACCTAATCTTCGTCTCATGCAAATTCCATTAAAATACAAGGAAAACAATTAGAGAAACTCTTAAAATAATTTCTAGTGTTACCTGTTTCCATTGGAATAAGGCGGATGAAGAATCTTGATCACTGAAATTGGTCTTTCAAAAACAGAACCAGTAAGTAAAAGGTGAGAGAATTGGGGAAAATCACCCGGGAGTGGCGAAAACACCTCTTTTAAAGAGCTTATTAAGAAATAAGAAGTGACATTATTGATGATGACAATGATGAAGATCAAATAATCATTCAATAACAAAACAATTACAACATAGCAACAAACATTACAAGAACATTTGAACAAAAATTTTAGAAATTAAAAGGAAGAGGAAAAACTGAGCATTCAGCAACCAGAGCAAAATTAAAAGGAAGAAGCAGATGGGAAGAATTGAAAGTAGGGACACTAACTTTCGACGGAGACATGACGGCAACCGGCGAGACGACAGCGAGAGTAGAGACGACGGCAAGCGGTGACCCGACGGCGAGCTGCTCCAAGCCAAGAACAGAGAAGCAAGCAAGGATGGGACGACGTGCCGAGCTACCTGGGTTCCGGACAGGGGAAAGAGGAAGAAGCGGAAGCGCTGAGCACCTGGGGACGGCGGCAGCAAAGAACCTAGGGCTAGGGTTTTGCCGTTTTGGTTTGGGACTTTCACTGCTTTGCTTCAGAGGGGGGCACGAATGATTAGGGGAATTGGAGAAGATGAAGAACGATTGATTTTTTATTTTTTTTATATGTTTTTGTTTTATTATTTAAATTATTTGAAATTATAAAATTAGGATTAATTGAATTCTAAAATTTGATTAATTTAAAAGGGTATTTTTTCTAATCAAATAAAGTAAGGATGTTTAAAACTCTTTATAAAATTAAATAAAAAATATGTTTTTATTTTTATTTAATTAAAGGGGTGTATTAGTAAAAGTGGTGATATAATATATATTTAAAAAAATTAAATGCTGATGTGGAAAATAAATTCTACGTAACTTATTATTATTTATCCATATTTTAAATGTATCGGTACGTATAAATTTATTATCGTACCAAAACAAACACTTTTTAGTATATTCCATTTTATTGACAAAATTATATATAATGTGCATGTTGTCATATTTATATTAAGTTAGATATATTTCAATGAAGATTTGTATATATTATCAACAAATAAGAAGATAAATTTATTATCTTTTAACTAAGATAAGAAAAATTTCATAGACACAAAGAATTTTAGAAATTTTGGATTATAAACTCAAGTTTCTCTTTCTAAGTTTTTATATTTTTCAATCTAGTTCAATTTTAAATTAAAATCTTAAAATATGTTTTTATATGTAATATTTTTATTCTTATAGGAGATATTTTATTTTATGTTATATTACGTAAAATTACATGTAACATATACCATCGAACAACCAAATCAGTTTAACAAAGTAGAAGCGAATAAAATATTGAAACATTGTTGAAGTACTAAGTACAGAATATTGAATAATAAAAGTAAAGATAAATTATATTCATATCGAGTACATTTAATCACTGCAATAAATAAATAAAATGCTAAAGAATTATAAAAAAATCCAACTAGAAAACGACGGTAACAACATGTTTTAAATTAACTAATGAGCAATGAGGTAGAAAGACAAACGACTGCCACGATTGTCATCACCTAATCCGGATTTACATGTAACAAATAATATTGTAGCGATAATACATATGAGTTTGAAATTAGACCTACCTAAAAAAATGTCATATTCGTGAAAGGCGTTCAAAAGTTATTTGATAATGTTACCACAATCATGTGCATAGTAATTGAAAAACTATATAATAAATATTAGGAGAGAGAGGGGTTCGATACTTCCAGAAGAGGGGGGTTGGGAATTATCGTTGTGAAGTGGGCTTGAAATATGGGATGGATCAATGGGTAAAGGAATGGGTCCAATAAGAATGGATCAATGGGTAAAGAAATGGGTCCAATAGGAATGGAGGGTGTTTTTGAATTATTGATATTATTTGGGCTTGGATTATTTTAATGTGGGATAAGAATGGGATCATTTTGTGTGGGCTGTTGATTGAATTTGGCTATGAGAAAAATAAGCTTATAAAAGATCACATTTTTGAAAATCAGAATTTTCTTATGTTCAAAAAGATAAACAATATATCTTTTAAAACTATTTTGATAACCAAGAAAAATACCCTTTTGTGCTCTTGAATCAAATTTAGAACTATGACTCAAAATAGTTGAAACAGAGTATAAGCAGCCGAAAACTTTGAGTTCATTGTAATCGGGTTGTTTTTTAAATAGAGTTTTAAAAGAGGTTTTAAAATTAAGAATGGTAGATGGAACTCTATTTTATCAAATAAATTGCATAGTTAATAGCATAAGACCAAAAAGTAATAGGCAAATTTGATTGAAACATGAGAGCACGAGCAACATTCAAAATATGTTGATGCTTACGTTCGACTCTTCCATTTTGTTAGGGAGTTTCAACGCAGCTTCGTTGATGAATAATGCCTTTCGATGAATACAAGGATGTCAAAAGAAATTCTGGACCATTATCTGATCGAATAAATTTAATCTTAGAGTTAAACTGTGTTTTAACCAAAGCAATAAAATTTTTGATATGTTGAGATACCTCACTTTTTGATTTTAACAAGATGATCCAAGTAAAGCGGCTAAAATCGTCAACTATGGTTATAAATTATTTGTGATTATGAATTGAATTTTGACGAAAAGGTCTCCATATATCCATATGTAATAATTCAAATTTCAAGGTTATATGCCTTGTGATGTATGCCATTTTTCTAAACAACGAAATTCAAATTTTGACGAAAAGGTCTCCATATATCCATATGCTCGCTTTATTATTACAGAAAGCTGATTAAGGCTATATGTTGGGCTTGGGTCAGTCCAAGAACTGGTTCAGTTGGTGCCCTAATAGCCTGTTTTTCTTGAACCAGGCTGTACAAAGAGGATGATGGTGTGGCACCATTGGAGAACAGAGTAGGGTTAGCAACGGAGGAAGCGGCACTGTTGATGGAGGGAGCAGCGTGATCACAGCACGCGGTCGTCCAGGGTATCGCGGGTGTCCAGGTGGATACCCGTGCTTTCCATAGCACACGTCCACTATGTGCCCTGTTCTGCCATAGTGAGTACACTGCTTGGAGGAATTCCCGCCGCGTCCTTTGCTAGAGAAACCAGAGCCGCGTCCATGACCGTGTCCTGGTCATTGACCTTCAATGGCGGCAGCAATAGTTCGTTGTTCATCCAGAATTCCAGAAGCTGCTTGTAATTGTCTTTCCTACTGAATTACCATGGCAAAAACTCAATTGACTGAGGCAGAGGATCAAGGAGAAGCAATTGGGATCTTACCACTGAAAAATGTTCATCAAGTCCTTTCAAGAATCGGATGATGAAGTTTTGGTTACGATAAGTCTTTGCAGGACATGTACAGAGAGGGAGAGGGCATGAATTTTCTATCTCTTCCCATAGAGTCTTTAGGGCAGTGAAAAAGTCAGTGACAGAGAGTGAACCTTGTTTGAGTGCATAAATTTTCTCCTGCAATTCAGCAATGCGCAATAGATCCAACTGTGAGAAGCGATCTCGAAGATCTTCCCAAACAGAAGAAGCAGTAGACAGATAAATGACACTTTGGATAATGGAAGGTGAAAGGGAATGAAATAGCCAGAAAAGGACTAAATTATTGCACATTTTTTAGGCAGGATAAACTGGTCATCAAGTGTAGGAGAAGGGATTGAGCCTATCAAGAAGCCATATTTGTTTTTGGAAATTATGGCCACAGAAAAGGAATGATACCAAGAATGGTAGTTGTTTCCTGTGAGTACAGGGGAAACAAGAATTGATGTTGGGTTCTCACTTGAGTGTATATAGAAGGAGAAGGAGAAGGAGAATAAGGTGTTCCACTTGGATTTGTAGTCTTTACCATGGATGGATGGATATAGTAGAGCTTTAAAGCTCTGATACCATACTGAATTCTGGGCAGTAAGGAGAAGAGAAGTGTAAAATTTGTATAATATTTTTCTCTTGATTTATTCTGCTGTATGCTACTGTAATATATATAGCTTTTACAAGCTCATCATAAATACAATCATATCTAGCAAATCTTCCTAATTTGAAGAATATTCTAATAAGATGCTAATAAAATAAAGAATAAAGTTGACTCACACATTCCAGAATAATAAAGGAAGGTAAAATATACATGTGATATAATAAAAGAAAAATATAGAGTTGTTGATCATCTTATTTAGGCTTGTTTATTATGGAGTACTCTTGGGAGTACTGGCCAAATGGTCTAATATGCCCCCACAAGTTGGCGGATGATATACGTCAAGAATCTCCAACTTGAATAAATTGGTACGAAAGGAATGTGTTGGGAGAGGCTTGGTAAATATATCTGCCAATTGGCGCGAAGATGGGACAGGAAGTAACTTCATTATGCCAACTTGAGCCTTTTGACGAACCAGATGACAATCCACCTCCAAGTGCTTAGTTCTCTCATGGAACACAAGATTGGCAGCAGCAACGTGTAAGGCGCTTTGATTATCACAAAACAGAACAGGTGGACGATCACAAGACACACGAAGAAACTGTAACAAGTTCAAGATCTATAAAAGCTCGCATGTAGTGTTAGCAAAGGCTCGGTACTCAGCTTCCGTTGAAGATCTAGCAGCAGTAGTTTGCTTCTTAGTCCTCCAAGAGATTAAAGAATCTCCCAAAAAAAGTAATAACCAGTTAATGAACGACGGGTATCCGGGCAACCTGCCCAATCGGAATTGCTGAAGCCATATATCTGAAGACTAGAAGATCTGGGAAAGAAAAGACTTCTGCCCGGATTATTTTTCAGATATCGAAGTACTCGAAGAGCTGCTACATAGTGAACTTGAGTAAGGGTGGCCATGAGATGGCTAAAATGTTGGGTGGTGTAGGTGATATCCGGACGAGTTGTGGTTAGGTAAAGCAATCGACCCACAAGACGCCGATAAATAAATGGATCAGACAAAGGAGGACTATCATCTTGATGAAGTCTAGTGGTACTATCCATAGGAATAGGTGTGGGTTTTGCACCCAAAAGCCTAGAATCGTTCAAAAGGTCCAAGCAGTATTTGTTCTGTAAGAGAGAGATTCCCCGAGAGGAATGAGCTACCGCAATACCTAAAAAATACTTCAAAGTAACAAGGTCTTTAATTTTAAATTTAGAGTTCAAAAGTTCCTTTATTGCTGTTATCTCAGAAGAAGAACTTCCCGTAATCACAATATCATCAACATAGACCAGTATTATGCAAATGTTAGTGCCCAGAATTTTAAAAAACAAACTATAATCATAAATCGTCTGCTGATATCCATAAGAAACAAGAAGAAGGGAGAGTTTCTTGTACCACATTCTGCTGGATTTTCTCAATCCATATAATGATTTGAGCAATCTGCAACATTGATTTGCCTGAGAAGATTTGAGGCCAAGAGGTAAAGCCATATAGATAGTTTCCGTTAAATCGCCATGAAGGAAAGCGTTGTTAACATCAAGCTGCTGGATTGGCCAACCCTTAATCGAAGCCAAAGTAAGAACGATTCTGATAGTTGCATATTTCACTACCAGTGAGAATATTTCAAGAAAATCTACTCCTTCTGTCTATGTGAAACCCTTGGCTACCAAGCGAGCCTTGTAGCGGTCAATACTACCATTAGGCTGGCGTTTGATCTTCTAAACCCACTTACATCTAATGGGTTTTACAGTGGGAAGACACTCAACTAGAACCCAGGTCTTGTTCAGCTCAAGTGCAGCAATTTCCTCTGTCATGGCATGCTGCCAGTGAGGAACCTTAACAGCATCCTGAAAGGTCTTTAATTTACAGTCAAAGTATAAGGATGAAAGAAACTTGGTATGTAAGATAGAAAAAGAAGCAAAAGAGAAAACTGAAGATAGAAGATACCTTGAGCGTGAGGATGAATAAATTTAGGGATTAAAAGAAGCATTATTTATTGTTGTGAAGTGGGCTAGCAGGATTTTGAGAAGGGTTTGAATCATTATCACTTATTGTTTGTGTGACAGAAAAAGAAGAAGGAGAAGGAGAAGAAGGTGTTCCGTTTGGATTTGTGGTCTTTACCATGGATGGATGGATATAGCAGAGCTTTAAAACTCTGATACCATACTGAATTCTGGGCAGTAAGGATAAGAGAAGTGTAAAATTTGTATAATGTTTTTCTCTTGATTTATTCTACTGTGTGCTGCTGTAATATATACAGCTTTTACAAGCTCATCATAAATACAATCATATCTAGCAAATCTTCCTAATTTGTAGAATATTCTAATAAGATGCTAACAAAATAAAGAATAAAAATTAACTCACACATTCCAGAATAATAAAGGAAGGTAAAATAAACATGTGATATAATAATAAAAGAAAAATATAGAGTTGTTGATCATCTTATTTGGACTTGTTTGTCTGTGAAGTATTCTTGAGAGTACTGACCAAATAGACTAATAATAAATATTTAAAAAATTAAATACATTTTCTTATATTACATTTTTTTGACTCTCTGAAGAATATATAATATTTACAATCTCCTTTTTATAAGAATTTGTTTCTTAAGGATTATATTCTCTCCATTCTAAAATAATTATTTATTCTTAAAATACTATTTTGTCTAAAAATAATCGTCTATTAAAAAAAATTAAACCACATAATTAAGAAAATTTTGTTTCTAAAAACATAGCTCATCATATAATGTCTTTGTGGGATCTAAATAACTTAGATCATGACTAGCTTTATATTTTTTGCGATTTTTTACTCTTTTAAGCCTAATAAATAGAGATAGATATCAAAGCCCAAAATAAACCAGGATTACTTTAGTCTCAAGCCACTCAGGAAGTGGATTTAGATTGGATCTCTTTCAAAAGTATATATTCTTTTACAACGTCAGATTGTTGTTTAAACACTTGTCCAAAAAAAAGTGATTGTTGTTTAAACAGAAATCCTATAAGTACCACAGAGTAAGCTATAAGTACACAGACTTAGTTGTCACCATATTGATATTAAATGCCTCTTTATAGCCAAGTTGCTTTTTGATGTATGATGCCTATAATAAATTTTAAATTTCAAATAGTTTTATTTGTAGTGAAGAAGTTGAACAATCATTGGTATGTATCCTGTGTTGTTGGAGGTCCTCCCCTAGGCAGTGGAAAGACCAATCCCTCCCTCAGAACCCAACAATGGCATATGTTGCTAAAGAACTAATATGATATGAGTTGCTTTGAAATCTCCACCGATCCCATGGCGACACATTGGTGGTGGCACACCAGACAACAAGTTAGCTCATGTTAATTGGTTGGTGACATCATCAGTAAGCAATTCCTTGAGCCAAGTCACTTTCCAATTTTATTCATCATTGTACTTGTTGTAACACATGTTCATTTATATGCAGGATGAAAAATACAACTTTTTTTAAATATGAAAAGGAATTTTTAATTTTGTGTATGGTTAATTGTTATATAGCGCAGAAGAGGAACACTTGCCAAAAGATGAAAAAATAAATATTTTCATACCCAAGATTCGAACGTGGAAATTCAATTTTACAATGTATCAGAATTTATCCAAAGTACTACTGTGAATGTGGTGCTAATCAACTGCAAAAACATTTATTAAAAGTTCATAATTTTAGAGTCAGATCCATTTATTATTTTGTTACACAAAAATTAAGATGGAACAAACCACAAAAATGCCCTTGGATTATTAAGTGGCTAACAAAATAATCTTCTACATTTGTTAACAAAAGAAATGATCTCATAATATTTTAAAATAAGACAAAAATACTCAACATTAAACTATATTTTCAAATGTGCTTTAGATATAAAAATATAATTAAAAAATAAACATTTTATATCTTTAAAATTTAATAATTTTATGTCAAATAGATTTTTTTTGTAATTTTTTGTCAACGGTCAATAAACTAAATAGATTTCTTTGTGATGTTTTTGTTAACAGCCAATAATTTTTTTAGAAAATTAAAAAAAAATTATATATAAGATTTTGGTATGTATTTTGTAAGTATTTAAATAGAGTACATAAACAGTTTGTTAAATTCAAAAGTCATTTGTCACTTATAATTTTTTTTTATTTTTGTTGTATCTCAAAATATTTTGAGAAAATTTTTATTATATTTTAAATAAAAAAATATTAGAAAACTATCAGAATTTATTATTTTTAGTTATCACTTAGCTATTAATTCTATTCTTTTAGTCTAGTAATCCAACAAGATATTTTATCTCATATTTTTAAACATTAATTACTAACTTATGGACAAAAATAATAAATTTTAATAGTCTTTCTAGTATTTCTTTTTTTAAATATTTCAAAGGCAATTTTGTTGTTAAATTTGGAGGATAATTCTCTCGGTGACTTAATAAGGATTTTTTGTGATTTATTAAGTTAAATTGAGAGAATTAGATTATGAGTGAGTTTTGTTTGATTTTTAAAAAGTATCTTTTAATTTTTTACTACAAAACACAATTTTATATTTTTATAAGAAAATTTAATAAAATCTTCTTAAATTTTATATTTTAGAAAACAAGATATTGCTTATTTAAAAAAAATATCCTTTTAAAACTTTAATAAACACTTTATAATTATAAAAATATACTTTTTAAATAAAAAAAACACTTCTTTCTTAAACAAAACCAATTCAAATGGACACTATTTCGTATATCATCGTCATTCGTCAAATTTTCAAAAGGTGTAGATCATATTGGTTTTGACTCAAATAAATATGGAAACATAACATAATAGCACAATATCCGCAGTAGCACTTTGGAAAATTCTAAAGTTGAATTTCCAGGTTCGAAATCCTGGCTGCGGAATTCGTTCTTTTTTTTTTTTATTTTTCGACAAGTATTCCACTTCTGCGCTATATGACAACACCAAAACATTAAATGGGAGAATGATAAATCCAAATTTATTAAGCATACACAAAATCAGAAATTTCATTCTCATCTCATCTTTAAAAAAGGTTGTATGAGTTACTTTCCATTCTGCATATAAATGAACATGTGTTACAGATTACATCAAGTACAATAATGAATAAAACTAGCAAGCTTCACATCTAATTTGGGGAGTCTCCCTCTCTGCACTCCTCTCTCTATGCATATGCCTCGGTTTTACCACTGTTCTGCGTCGTTCCGGTCCTTCGCCTACTCTGCGTCCAACTTCCTGGAATTTGCCATCTGTGTTGGCTAACCAACGAGCTAAGGTTTGTAGTTTTTAATTATATAATAATCCAAAATGTTTAAATTTTCTGCCCAATAATAATAATATATATTTTTGTGTATTTATTATGAATATATATTTTTTATGAATATATGTTAATAAAATTTTCTGCCCAATAATAATAATATTTTTTAGGAGCAGTGGAGATAGCCTCGTTAGAGGCAACAGGGAGAGATCGGCTAATTTTTTTTATATGAAAAAAGATTGTGTGTAATTCATCATTATGAATAATTGGTGTATTTTTAATTATATGAATTATTTTTTTTTACATTTTAAGTAATAAATTGGACCTTTAAATTTGGAGAAATAGAGAAATCTGAGAGTCAGATTTTATAGTGCTATAAATCAGAGGGTCGGATTTATATATTCAAAAAGGTTTAAAATAAAAAAACTCAAATCTAACCCTTAGATTTATATTTTTTTAAAAAATTAAAAATCACAAATTTGACCCTCAATTTTGTGATATCAACAAAAAAAGATATTAAAACACCACAAATCTCACCCTCAGATTTGTGGTATCCATAAAAATAAAAAACACACAAATTTTTTACCTTATTAAAAAATACCATTATAACCCCTATATTAAAAATACAAAGCGGGATAGTTCACTCGCCTTGAGCAGAGTTTCCACACGCAAAATGCTGATGTGATAATAATAATAATAATAAAAAATGAGATTAATCAAGATGATAAATAGATTATCGTTAAAGGATTTCAATGATTTAAAGAAAAGGGTTGAATTCATGTCCTCTTTTTATGCTTTTAAACTTGAATAGTAAAATAGATTATGTAACTTTAGTTCAGTTGTGTCTACGATATGGATTATGCAAGAGACAATTTATTTTTGTCTTATAACGAGTGAAATGAAAACAGAATAGAAAAGATCAGAGAAGAGAACACAAACATGTTCACCTTCTGTAATGTGGCCTACATTCAGTCTCCACCACAACTATGGTAAAATTTTCACTATCTTTTTAAATATTACAAACACCAATTTTCTAGGATTCTTCCTATCATATCCATGACGAACCAAACTTCTAAGTTCTAACCAAGTTTGATTTGGCTAGGTTCACTTCCTAAACTCTTAACACTAAGTGATCACCCAACTTAGCAAGAAAAACCTCTCAGGCTCATTGGTACAAAACAAAAATTAAAAAAAGATATTGACATCACATGACTTTTCTCTCCAAGCTATCTCTCTTTGTCTTTTCTCTCAAATAATTTTTTCAAATACTACACACATTGTCTTTTACCTTGAGAAAACAAAGGAAGATAACCTAAAAAAGCAAGATATACAATGTAACCTCATGAAGGAGAAGGAATATGGTAGCTTGATAGGTATGTGAAGAACCAGAATCAAGTACTCTCAAATGTTGCCTTACATCTTGGCTCTCAAATGTTGCCTTACATCTTGGCGGAATACTTTCTTTAGTGTAGGTGCATTATTTCCAAAACTTCAAGCTTTTTGTGTAAAAGTGTTAGATAAGCTTAGATTGTTGGGTTCTAGCTTCTTATCTCAATTCTTGGCTGATTACTCCCTTATGTATAGGGTAATTGTAACACCCTTACTATAAGAATGTCACGCTTCTGGATGCGTCACTCTGATAGTGGGGTATTACGACGTCTCTCGTATAATTGGTAATAGGGTATGAGCCTTTACGCGTAAGCATAGTTGTTAGAACCGAACATGTGATCTAACCGGTTAGGTTATTGCGTCACTGGGTCACTAGTTCAACCGGTGGATCACTGGTCGAACTGATTAACCCGGTATAATTAAATAATTATATAAAATTTAATTATTTTTCCTTATTATAAATACTTTTATTTTGTTTTTATAAAAATAATTATTATTTTTAAATTTTAAATTTTATTAATTAGTTTATTTTTATTTTATTATTATATTATTATAGGTGAAAACTCACATACAATTGTTTTCATCTGAAATTGATATTTAAGAGCCATTAAATGATTTTACAGGTTTTGACTAAACATCACCTAACGATTTTCATATATTACAAGTATTTATTGAAAAAATAAATTGTGATTAATAAATTTTTTTATATTTTTAATTTGTATATATTTAATAAAATTTATTATTAAATAAAATATAATTGATTTAAAATGAGTAAATTTAAAATTAAAATAATTAAATATAAGTAAAATCAAAGATTGCTATATGTATTATAATTTGTATATAAATTCATAAGAGGCATTGCAGCTTGGGTGGTCAACAATTTTCAGCTTTGACACTTGGCAGTGCTGCAACCCGAACGGATCAATCTGGTCTGGTTTTCACAGGATTTGACCAGTTTTTGTCGGTTTATTCTGGGTTTGACTAGTTTATACTAGTTCTCTATGTTAAGCGGTCCTAACTTTGGATTGGACCGGTATTGGATCCGGTTTATTAGTTTTCTGGTCGAACCGGCCAATCCGGTCCAGTTTTACTAACTACTGAAGAGTTCTTAGTAGAATTAGGGGTAGATAATTAAATTCGTATGGAAAAGAAAGCATCAGATTCTTTACTTAAGTCAGTAATATCTAAAACTTTTAAGATTACTTTGTTTACTATACTCTATTTTATTCTTCATAATACATATAATAATATTCTTATAGAATAATATCTTTGATAAATAATAATCATAATAAAATTTACTCTAATATAAATGAGTAATTTTAAACAAATATTTAAAATAATATTTATAATATTCTTAAAACTTATTTTATAAAACCTTATTTTTAAACTTTTATTAATTACTTTCTAAACCATGGATTGCTTAATATTTTAATTTTGACCTCAATATTTTATAAAATTATATTTAAACCTTTATTCTTTGTTTCATATTTATAAAAATAACCCTGAAATTTTATAAAATACCTATTTACCCCTAAACTTTATTTATTATCCAAAATACCCAAAAAATTATATAATTATAATATTAAACTCAATCTTTTCATAAAAATACATTTATATCCCCCAAAAACAATTCTTCAAGGCTGTTTTCTTCTCTTCACAAGAAACTAAAACACTTCTTATTTTCTTTCAAAGTATACATTTAAATATTAATCTACTTTTGAGTTGAAAGCTTTGTATTGAGCTTTGGTATGAACAGAGAAAGATCATAGATGAAAGAGAGATGGAACCCTAAACTTGTAGAGAAAACTAATATCACTGATTAATAGTGTGTCATCTGTTTATGGTACACGAATCCCCACGTTTCGTACAAGTGAACCAGCAAGTGCATTGGATCGTCCAAGTAATACCTGAGTGAGTCAGGGTCGATCCCACGAAGATTGTGGTTTGAAGCAAGCTATGGTTATCTTGCAGGTCTTAGTCAGGCGGATAGAAGAGTTATTGGATTTGATTGTTTGATAAAGTGAAAAAGGTCTAAAGAAAAGGGTATAAAATACTTTGTGAATGGAATTATACTTAGGGATAAGAAACTGGTTAAGGTTTAGAGTTGCTTTGTCCTTCTGTATTAACTCTGGTATTACTGTCTTCTTCAATTGTGAATGATTTCTTCTATGGTAGGTAGTATGTGATTGAAGTTAGTTTGAGCAGCCGCCAATACTCCTCCAGATCTGAACCCCAGGGTTAGTGCGGATCCATTCTGATTGAGGGTGAAGCTTTTGCAGTTCATTCTCCTTGGTGATCCTACTTAAAACGCCACAGAAATGGTCAAATCTTTTGGATTGGAAAATGCTGTGTGGTGCACGAAAATTACACTCACACTATGTAATTCCGCACAACTAACCAGCAAGTGCACTGGGTCGTCCAAGTAATACCTTACGTGAGTAAGGGTCAAATCCCATGGAGATTGTTGGCTTGAAGCAAGCTATGGTTATCTTATTATTCTTAGTCAGGATACCAATAGGGTTCTTTAGTTTCAATTGTAAAAAGTGAAAGAGCATAAAATAAGTAATTGTTACGCAGTAATAGAGAATGTGTTGGAGTTTTGGAGATGCTTTGTCTTCTGAATCTCTGCTTTCCCCATGTATTCTTCTTCATGCACGCAAAGTTCCTCCTATGGCAAGCTGTGTGTTGGTGGATCACCGTTGTCAATGGCTACCATCCGTCCTCTCAGTGAAAATGGTCCAAATGCGCTGTCACCGCACGGCTAATCATCTATCGGTTCTCGATCATATCGGAATAGGATCCAGTGATCCTTTTGCATCTGTCACTACACCCAACACTCGCGAGTTTGAAGCTTGTCACAGTCATCCAATCCCTGAATCTTACGCGGAATACCACAGACAAGATTTAGACTTTCCGGATTCTCAAGGATGCTGCCAATGGATTCTAGCTTATACCACGAAGATTCTGATTAAGGAATCCAAGAGATATTCATTCAATCGAAGGTAGAACGGAGGTGGTTGTCAGGCACGCGTTCATAAATTGACAATGGTGATGAGTGTCACGGATCATCACCTTCATCATGGTTAAGTACGAATGAACATCTTAAAGAGAAACAAGCGTGTTTGAATAGAAAACAGAAATAATTGCATTAATTCATCGAGACGCTGTAGAGCTCCTCACCCCCAACAATGGAGTTTAGAGACTCATGCCATCAAAAAGTACAAAGTTCAGATCTAAAATGTCATGAGAGATACAAAATAAGTCTCTAAAAGTTGTTTAAATACTAAACTAGTAACCTAGGTTTACAGAAAATGAGTAAACTAAGATAGATAGTGCAAAAATCCACTTCTGGGGCCCACTTGGTATGTGCTGGGGCTGAGACTTGAGCTTCTGACGTGCCTGGGCTGTTTCTGGAGTTAAACGTGAGGTTGTAACCTGTTTTTGGCGTTTAACTCCAACTTGCAACCTGTTTCTGGCGTTAAATGCCAGAATGCAACATGAAACTGGCGTTAAACGCCAGTTTATGTCATTTATATTCGCGCAAAGTATGGACTATTATATATTGTTGGAAAGCCCTAGATGTCTACTTTCCAACCCAATTAAGAGCGTGCCAATTGGACTTCTGTAACTCCAAAAAATCGATTCTGAGTGCAGGGAGGTTAGAATCCAACAGCATCTGCAGTCCTTTTTCAGCCTGAATCAGATTTTTGCTCAGCTCCCTCAATTTCAGCCAGAAAATACCTGAAATCACAAAAAAACACACAAACTCATATTAAAGTCTAGAAATATGAATTTTGCCTAAAAACTAATAAAAATATACTAAAAACTAACTAAAACGTACTAAAATCTATATGAAATTACTCCCCAAAAGCGTATAAAATATCCGCTCATCACAACACCAAACTTAAACTGTTGCTTGTTCCCAAGCAACTAGATAAATAAAGTAGGATAAAAAGAAATCATGAAGTAATAATATCTCAGAGTTTTAAGTGAAACTCAGATTCTAATTAGATGAGCGGGACTAGTAGCTTTTTGTTTCCGAACAGTTTTGGCATCTCACTTTATCCTTTGAAATTCATAATGATTGGCATCCATAGGAACTCAGAATTCAGATAGTATTATTGATTCTCCGAGTTTAGTATGTTGATTCTTGAACACAGCTACTTTATGAGTCTTGGCCGTGGCCCTAAGCACTTTGTTTTCCAGTATTACCACCGGATACATAAATGCCACAGACACATAACTAGGTGAACCTCTTCAGATTGTGTCTTAGCTTTGCTAAAGTCCCCAATTAGAGGTGTCCAGGGTTCTTAAGCACACTCTTTTGCCTTGGATCACGACTTTAACCACTCAGTGTCAAGCTTTTCACTTGGACCTACATGCCACAAGCACATGGTTAGGGACAACTTGATTTAGCCGCTTAGGCCTGGATTTATTTCCTTGGGCCCTTCTATCCATTGATGCTTAAAGCCTTGGATCCTTTTCACCCTTGCCTTTTGGTTTAAAGGGCTATTGGCTTTTTCTACTGCTCCTTCTCTTTTTTCTCTTTTTTTTTTCACTGGTTTTTCTTGCTTCAAGAATCAATTTCATGATTTTTCAGATCAACAATAATATTTCTCTTGTTCATCATTCTTTCTAGAGCCAACAATTTTAACATTCATAAAATTCAATATAAAAAATATGCACTGTTCAGACATTCATTCAGAAGACAAAAAGTATTGCCACCACATTTAAATAATTAGAATTTTTCTTATTAAAAACTCGAAAAAATATTGCCTCTTTATTCTAAAAATCTACTATTTTATTTATGTT
>NC_029774.3:40554437-40557558 GCF_000817695.3 Arachis duranensis
TTCCTTTAATCTGTGGGGTGCTTGGCCCTTCAAGAGACAGCTTCTGACGCTTCAGTTCCCTCAGTTCACGCCCTTGCTCTTCTTGTTCCTTAAGAAATTTGCAAAGCATGCTATTTTGATTTTGCTGTTCTTCCTTTAGTTGCTCCATAGCTTCTTGCAATTTGGTGACAGGTGCTTCAAGGCGCTCCCAGTATTCAATTTGAGGGATTTTCGGGAGGAACTCCAGTGCTTTCCTCTTGATGGGGTCGTCCTGCACTTGTTGTCCTTCCATTAACTTTTTGGTGATTGGTCGCTCAACTGAGATATACTCAGTTACTCCCATCTTCACCCCAGCATCTTTACATAGCATAGAGACAACATAAGGCAGTGGATCATCACTGCTCTTTTAACGGTGACCTCATAGCGGTTGCTAGTGGGCAGTATAGAACGCCCAATGAAGTCCAGCCAGCCTCTGGCGATTGGTTTGAGATCTTCTCTCTTGAGTTGATTTGGGACACCCTTGGTGCTGGTTATCCACTTGGTTCCAGGGAGGCATATGTCCTCTAGAATTTCGTCCAAGCCCTTATTTGTTCTCATCATTCTCCTATTAAAGGAGTCTGGGTCATCTTTCAGCTGAGATAGCTTAAAGATCTCCCTGATTTTGTCAGGGTGAAGGTGAACAATCTTCCCTCTAACCAAGGTCCGATAATCATAGAAGGCGGTTCCAGCTATTCTCTGCCTGTCTGTTTGCCACAGATTAGAGTAGAATTCCTGAACCATGTTTCTTCCCAACTTTGTTTCAGGATTAGCTAGGATTTCCCAGCTCCTGTTTTGAATTTGCTCTTGGATCTCCGGATATTCATCTTCTTTTAGATCGAATTTAACTTCCGGGATCACTGACCTTAGACCCATTATTTTGTAGTAATGGTCTGAATGTTCTTTGGTTAAGAACTTCCCTTGATTCCAAAGTAGTTTTGTAATATTCTCTTTCTTGCCTCTTGAAATGGTTTGTTTTCCCTTGGGAGCCATGATCTTAGTGGGTATTGGTTTAGTGATCACGGATAAACATACCAAACTTAGAGGTTTTCTTGTCCTCAAGCAAAAGAAAGGAAAGGAGAGGGATAGAAGGAGAGCCAATTTTGAATGGTGGAGGAGAGGAGGGAGGCCGAATGTGGATTTAAAGGGAAGGGGGTGGGTTTTCAAAAATTTTGAAAAAGATAAGATAGAAGATATGATTTGTAAAAGATAAGTATAATAGAAAAAAGATATAATTTAAAATTTGAAAAGTTATGAAAGATATTTGAAAAAGATAAATCTGAATTTTGAAGATTTGAAAAGAATTTAAAAAGATAATTGAGTTTTGAAAAAGGTTTGAAAAGATTTTGAAGAAGAATTAATAAACAAGTTTAGGATTAAAAATTTTTGGAATTGAAGTTGAAAGATGAGAGTTTGTAACATGTTTATGCAAGAAATCATGAATTGAAACATGAAAAATGGAAAAAATTTGAAATGAAAAATGAATTTACCTCCTCCCCACAATACTGGCGTTAAACGCCCAAACGCTGCATGTTTTGGGCGTTTAACGCCCATTTGTAGCTTCTTCTGGGTGTTTAATGCCTAGCTGTAGCATTTGACTGGCGTTAAACGCCAGAAAATCCTTTATCACTGGGCGTTTTTCTAAACGCACAGGATGCTGCGAATCTGGCGTTAAACACCCAGAAGTTGCTTCTTTCTGGCATTTAACGCCCAGATGGCCATCTCTACTGGCGTTAAACACCCAGTAGATGTCCTTTTGGGCGTTTAATGCCCAAAACAGCTCTTACTGGCTTTTTCGCACCAGTGAGCTTCTTTTTGCTGTTTTCTCCTCTGAATCCTTCTGTAACTCTGTGAACTCATGCAATTGGTATTTTACCCTGAAGATAATTAATATGAACCTGTAAAATTCAATTAATTAACAAAATGGCTGGGTTGCCTCCCAGCAAGCGCTTCTTTATTGTCTTTAG
Source organism: Arachis duranensis (assembly GCF_000817695.3). Classification (NCBI taxonomy): domain Eukaryota; kingdom Viridiplantae; phylum Streptophyta; class Magnoliopsida; order Fabales; family Fabaceae; genus Arachis; species Arachis duranensis. The sequence goes on from NC_029774.3 coordinate 40,556,420, forward strand.
CTGGACTATTACTGAGCTTTAATCAAGTCTCAGTTTTGAGCATTCTTGCTCAAAATTGCTTTCAAGATAATGTTTGACTCTCTGTCCATTAACAATGAACTTTTTGTTAAAATCATTATCCTAAAGCTCCACGTATCCATATGGTGACACACTTGTAATCACATATGGACCTCTCCACCAGGATTTCAATTTCCCGGGGAATAATCTGAGCCTAGAGTTAAACAGCAGAACTTTCTGCCCTGGCTCAAAGACTTTGGATGACAGCTTCTTATCATGCCATCTTTTTACTTTCTCTTTGTAAAATTTTGCATTTTCAAAAACATTGAGTCTGAATTCATCTAGCTCATTGAAGAACGGAAGATTGATGGTTTAGAAGTTATAATAACTTCTCGTTGCAAGTATAGTTTCTAAACCAAGCAATCAACCTTTCTTACAAATATTTTGGTTGTCACAAGTAACAAACCCAATAAAATTTATAAACCGAAGTATTCAAACCTCGGGTCATCTTCTCAAGGAATTGCAGGGAAGTATGAATTATTATTGGTTATGCAAACCAGTGTTTTTGGGTTATGAAAAGGTTTTTGAACAAGAGAAATAAATTGCAGGAATTAATAAATTAATAACTAATAAAACTCTTGGCAAGGTATGAAAACTGGAAGTCCTATCCTAGTTATCCTTATTGGTAGCGCGAAATTGTGATCAATACTTTTCACAAATCAAATAATCCCCGGTAACGAATCCAAAAACTTGGTGTTCAGTACCATGGCATAAACACAACTTCGCACAACTAACCAGCAAGTGTACTGGGTCGTCCAAGTAATAAACCTTACGCGAGTAAGGGTCGATCCCACAGAGATTGTTGGTATGAAGCAAGCTATGGTCACCTTGTAAATCTTAGTCAGGCAAACTCAAATGGGTATGGTGATATGCGAATAAATTATAAAGATAAAGATAGAGATACTTATGTAATTCATTGGTAGGAATTTCAGATAAGCGTATGAAGATGCTTGTCCCTTCCGTCTCTCTGCTTTCCTACTGTCTTCATCCAATTCTTCCTACTCCTTTCCATGGCAAGCTTAAGCAAGGGTTTCACCGTTGTCAGTGGCTACCTCCCATCCTCTCAGTGGAAATGTTCAACG
>NC_029774.3:40558751-40559022 GCF_000817695.3 Arachis duranensis
GAACCTTTTCAGATTGTGACTCAGCTTTGCTAGAGTCCCCAATTAGAGGTGTCCAGGGTTCTTAAGCACACTCTTTTTTGCCTTGGATCACGACTTTATTTCTTTCTTTTTCTTTTTCTTTCTCTTTTTTTTTTTCGTTTTTCTCTTTCTTTTTTTTTTTTGTATTCACTGCTTTTTCTTGCTTCAAGAATCATTTTTATGATTTTTCAGATCCTCAGTAACATTTCTCCTTTTTCATCATTCTTTTAAGAGCCAACATTCATGAACCACA
>NC_029774.3:40559065-40625236 GCF_000817695.3 Arachis duranensis
TGCACTGTTTAAGCATACATTCAGAAAACAAGAGTATTGCCACCACATCAAAATAATTAAACTGTTATAAAATTCAAAATTCATGCAATTCTTCTCTTTTTCAATTAAGAACATTTTTCATTCAAGAAAGGTGATGGATTCATAGGATATTCATAACTTTAAGGCATAGACACTAAGATACTAATGATCACAAGACACAAACATAGACAAACATAAGCCTAAAATTTCGAAAAACAGGAAAATAAAGAACAAGGAAATTAAAGAATGGGTCCACCTTAGTGATGGCGGCTCTTTCTTCCTCTTGAAGATCCTATGGAGTGCTTGAGCTCCTCAATGTCTCTTCCTTGTCTTTGTTGCTCCTCTCTCATGATTCTTTGATCTTCTCTAATTTCATGGAGACATATCCGGGTTGGTTTGACTTCTTCAGTCAAACCAGGCTTTCTGATTGTAGATGCATGCATTAGGTTGATACTTGCCCCAAGATCACATAGAGCTTGCTTGGTACAAGTACCCTCTAATGTGCATGGTATCATAAAGCTTCCGGGATCTTTAAGCTTTTCTGGTAAGCTTTTCAGAATCACTGCACTACATTCTTCAGTGAGGTAAACTTTTTCATTTTCTCTCCAATCCTTCTTATGACTTAAGATCTCTTTCATGAACTTAGCATAAGAGGATATTTGCTCAAGTGCCTCTGCAAACGGAATCTTTATTTCAAGAGTCCTGAGATAGTCTGCAAAACGGGCAAATTGCTTATCCTGTTCCGCTTGGCGGAGTTTCTGAGAATAAGGTATTTTGGCTTTGTATTCCTCAACCTTAGTTGCTGCAGGTTTATTGCCTACAGATGTGGGTTGAGAAGCCTTTTTAGAGGGGTTGCTATCAGCACTTGTATGTGTCTGATCCCCCACTGGCGTTTGAATGCCAGGGGTGGAAGCTGGAGTGGCATTAGATGCCAACTTCTTACCTATTTCTGGCGTCTGAACGCCAGAACTGAGCTTTCTTTGGGCATTCAATGCCAACTTCTTGCCTATTTCTGGCATTTGAACGCCAGAACTGAGCATGGGTTGGGCGTTTAACGCCAGCCTTTCACCCTTTTTTGGCGTTTGAACGCCAAAATTGTTCCTCTCTGGGCTCTTACTGTCCTCAGAGGAATTTTGGATAGCAGTCTATTCATTTCTTGGCTTCCTGCTACCTTGAAGTGAGGTATTTAATGTCTTCCCACTTCTTAATTGAACTGCTTGGTACTCTTCTGTTATCTGTTTTGATAACTGCTATTCTGTTTGCTTCAACTGCACTTCCATATTCATATTAGCCATTCTTGTGTCTTGTAGTATCTCCTTGAATTCGGCTAGCTGTTTTGTTAGAAAATCTAATTGCTGATTGAATTCAGTAACTTGTTTTGCAGGACTGAGTTCAGCAGTTACTATTTTAGCCTCTTCTTTCATGGAAGGTTCACTGCTTAGGTACAGATGCTAATTTCTGGCAACTGTATCAATGAGCTCTTGAGCTTCTTCAATTGTCTTTCTCATGTGGATAGATCCACCAACTGAGTGGTCTAGAGAAATCTGAGCTTTCTTTGTAAGCCCATAATAGAAGATGTCTAACTGCACCCACTCTGAAAATATTTCAGAGGGGCATTTTCTTAGTATCTCTCTGTATCTCTCCTAGGCATCATAAAGAGATTCATTATCTCCTTGTTTAAAGCCTTGGATGCTCAGCCTTAGCTGTGTCATCCGTTTTGGAGGGAAATATTGATTCAAAAATTTTTCTTACAGTTGTTTCCATGTCCTTATGCTAGCCTTAGGTTGATTATTTAACCACCTCTTAGCTTGATCTTTTACAGCAAATAGAAATAGTAACAATCTGTAGACATCTTGATCTACTTCCTTATCATGTACTGTGTCAGCAATTTGTAAAAACTGTGCCAGAAACTCTGTAGGTTCTTCTTGTGGAAGACCGAAATACTGGCAACTTTGCTGCACCATGATAATAAGCTGAGAATTCAACACAAAACTACTAACTCCGATGGAGGGTATACAGATACTACTCCCATATGAAGCAGTAGTGGGGTTAGCATATGACCTCAGAGTCCTTATTTCCACTTAGGTACATGATGGAAAAAGGGAGATGATGTGGATTTATTTTATTTATTTTATTATATAAGAAAAATAATTTTCGAAATAATAAAATAAAATAAAATAAAAACTAAAAATAATAAAAAAATAAAATAAAAATAAAAATAAAAAAATTTGAAAAATATTTTATGAAGATTTTCGAAAAAGTGAGGAGAGAGAAAGTGGTTAGGATATTTTTGAAAAAGATGTGATTTTTTTTTTAAAATCTTAAAAGGATAAGATTTTGAAAAATTTTGAAATTGAAATCTGAATTTTTATGAAAAATTTCAAAATATTTGCTTAAAAATAGTTAGAAAAGATATTTTTTTATTTTTAAATTTTATTATGAAAGAGAGAAACACACAAAAGATACAAGACTTAAAATTTTTAAATCCAATTCTCCTTGTTTTCGAAAATTTTAGAGAGAAAACACCAAGGCACACCAAACTTAAAAATTTTAAGATCAAAACACAAAGAAGACTCAAGAACACCTTGAAGACTCACAAGAACAACAAGAACAAAAGAAAGGACACCAAACTTAAAATATGACACTAAACTCACAAAAGAAAGGACACCAAACTTTTGGGACCCACTTGGTGTGTGCTGGGGCTGAGACTTAAGCTTCTCACATGCCTGGGCTGTTTCTAGAATTAAACGTCAGGTTTTAACCTGTTTCTGGCGTTTAACTCCAACTTGCAACCTGTTTCTGGCGTTCAACGCCAGAATGCATCATGGAACTGGCGTTAAACGCCAGTTTACATCGTTTATCTTCGTGCAAAGTATGTACTATTATATATTGATGAAAAGCCCTGGATGTCTACTTTTCAACCCAATTGAGAGCGTGCTAATTGGACTCCTATAGCTCCAAAAACTCTATTGCGAGTGTAGGGAGGTCAGAATCCAACAGCATCAGCAGTCCTTTTTCAACCTGAATCAGATTTTTGCTCAGCTCCCTCAATTTCAGCCAGAAAATACCCGAAATCACAGAAAAACACACAAACTCATAGTAAAGTCTAGAAATTTGAATTTTGCCTAAAAACTAATAAAAATATACTAAAAACTAACTAAAACATACTAAAATCTATATGAAATTACCCCCAAAAAGCGTATAAAATATTCGCTCATCACTATGCCTTTAAGTTCTAGCCTTTACCACAAAGGCCCTAATCTCCCCGTAAATCGGCTGAACTGGTGTCTCGAGAAGTCCCCAACAAAGTCATGGATTAGCCGTCTAAGAGATGCATAATCAAGCTGGTGATTCATCATTGTCTGATGAAAGACGCACTCTGAACCCATGTAGAATGTGATAACCTTATACCAGTTCAACGCATTCATATTGATGAAGAACGAATATACATCTTAGAATGGAGAATCAAACATGGATTAAAGAGGAAGAGTAATCTTTTATTAATCCATAAAACTCAACAGGGCTCCTCCCCTCAACCTAGGAGGTTTAGAAACTCATACTGATAGAAAATACAATGTGAGAAACGAAATTATGGTAAATGATGGGCAAAGATCCTTAACAAAGAGTGATCTTCTACTTTAAATACTAAACTAATGAGTAGTAAGGGTAAAATGGTCTTTTTAGTGCTAAAATCTATTTTTGGGGCCCCCTTGGTGAGTGATTGGGCTGAGCTTTGATGAGATTCATGTGCTAGGAGGCCTCTAGGGCATTAAATGCTAGCTAGGGGTCCTCTTTGGGCATTTGGATGCTGGTCTCCTTCTTTGGACGCTGTACGTCAGAATGGGGCAGGAGGCTGGCGTTGGACGCCAGTTTTGGGCCTTCTATTCTAAAGCAAAGTATAGACTATTATATATTGCTGGAAAGCTCTGGAAGTTAGATTTCCAAAGACGTTGAGAAAGCTTAATTTGGACTTCTGTAGCTTCAAAAAATCTCTTCCGAGTGCAAGGAGGTCAGATCCGGACAGCATCTACAGTGGTTTCTCTATCTCTGAATTAGACTTTTGCTCCAGCTCCTCAATTTCAGCTAGAAAATACTTAAAATTGTACCAAAATACACAAACTCAAACTAGAATCCAAAAATGTGATTTTAACACTAAAATTTACAAAAACTTAATAAAAAATAAACAAAACATGCTAAAAAATATATGAAAACAATGCCAAAAAGCGTATAAAACATCCGCTCATCACAACACCAAACTTAAACTGTTGCTTGTCCCTAAGCAACTAAAAATACAATAGGATATTGATGCACCACTATTTTGTGCCACATCTTGTGCTTCATTGAGTGGATTTTATACACTAATCTCACACTTATTCATTGAATTCGCATGTTTTACATTTTCCTTCCTGATTTTGCGCTATGATTGAAAACATGTTTCTTTGGTCTTAATTTAGCTAATTTTAATCCTCCTTCATTACCATTCGATGCCTTGATATGTGTGTTAAGTGTTTTCAAAGATTACCGGGTAGGAATGGCGTAGAGGATAGAAAGGAAGCATACAAAAGTGGAAGGAATACAAGAAGCTGAAAGAACTGCAAAGCTGTCAACCCTGACCTCTTCGCACTAAATCGACCATAACTTGAGCTACAGAGGTCTAAATGAGGCGGTTTCAGTTGCGTTGGAAAGCTAACATCCGGGGCTTTGCAATGATATATAATTTGTCATAGTTTCTATGCTATTAGACAACGCGCACGCGTAGATCACGTGTACGCATGACCTGGCAAAAGTTCAATCCACGTGTACGCGTGGGACGACGCGTACGCGTGACAGAGCCACATGCTGGACGTATCAAAAATTGCTGGGAGCAATTTCTGGGCTATTTTTGACCCAAATATTTGGTCCAAAAAACACAGAATAGAAGCTGTAGAGTGGGGGAATTATATTCATTCAATCACACAACTTCTCATTCACACAATTTAGATTTTAGATGTAGTTTTTAGAGAGAGAGGTTCTCTCCTCTTTCTAGGTTTTAGGATTTAGGATTTCTCTTATACTCTTATTGATTACTCATTGTTATTTTAGTTTATGAACTTTTGATGTTAGATTCAATTTCCATATTAATGGAACTGATTGTTTGGATTTTATTATCTCTCATTACTTTTCTATGTTTTTATGTTATGCCCTCGAAGTACTTGACAAAATGCTTAGAAGGATGTTAGAGTAGGATTTTATGTTCTTGGCTTGGTTGAGTAATTGGTAACACTTGAGTTATCAAACTCCTTTTTTGATTGATAATTGAAAGTTGCTTTTTGATTTTGAATTTCACTAACTCTAGTCTTTCCTTAAGTTGACTAGGACTTGAGGATTCATATTGATTTATCCACTTGATGCACCTTCATGGTTAGAGGGTGACCAAGTGGGAGCAATGGACAATTCTAATCACAATTGATAAGGATAACTAGGATAGGACACCCAGTTCTCATACCTTGCCAAGAGCTTTTCTAGTTATTAGTTTATTCCTTTTGCCATTTACTATTCTTGCTTCTTATCTTAAAAAAACCCAAAAGATACTTTTCCATAACCAATTATAAGCACACCTCTCTGCAATTCCTTGAGAGACGACCCGAGGTTTAAATACTTTGGTTATCAATTTTATTAGGAGTTTGTTACTCGTGACAAACAATCTTTTGTACGAAAGGATTCTTGTTGGTTTAGAAGCTATACTTTCAACGAGAATTTATTTGTGAAATTCTAGACCACACAAAAATTCGTTCGTCAAAATGGTGCCGTTGCCAGGGAATTGCAAACGTGTGTCTTATTATTGGTTATTGTAAATATTTGTTTTTGATTATTTATTTGTTTTTGTTTTTAATTTTTATTAGCTACTATGAATTCTCACCCCTGTCGCTATGAGTTTAGTTCCAATGTTGTTGTAGGGAATGAAAGCTATAATGAGAACATGCATCAAGGTTGGGAAAATCAAAGATAGGAGGAGCCACAAGGATTTGATCAACCCTCTTGGCAACAACCCCCTCCAATGCACTATAACCAACAACCATTCCATGATGCATACCAAGACAATAGTTATGGTGGACCAATTCGTGACAACCAACCTCCACCGAATTGCTATGGTCAAGAGCCATTCTAGGGTGCGTACCAAGATGATGGATATGGTAGACCTTCTTGTAATTACCAACAAGCCCTACCATATGCCTATGAACCCCCTCCTCAACATAATTTTGAACCACCATACTCACAAGCACCTTACTGGTGCGGTATTTTATAACCCACAAACTAACTGGCAAGTGCACCGGGTCGTACCAAGTAATACCTTACGTGAGTAAGGGTCGATCCCACGAGGATTGATGGATTAAGCAACAATAGCGTTTGATAGGATTAGTTAGACAAACAGAAAATAGTGTTGGGAGTTCAAAGAGCATTAAACATCAGATTTGGAATATTAAAGACAAGCAGATAAATAAGTTGGGAATAAAATATTGAAAAAGCAGTTAAGGCTTCAGAGTTATCTATTTTTCTGGATTTACTCTTCTTACTAACTAATTTAATCATGTATGATTTAATTCATGGCAAACTATATGTGACTAGACCCTAATTCCTTAGGCATTCCTAGTCTCCTCTAAAATTCATTAACTGCCAATTCCTTGGTCAATTAAATCCAATTAGAAGGTAATGATCAAATTCCAGTTCATATGCCACAAAAATCCTAATTATCCAAAAATAAGGGGATTATATGTCACGTATCCCGTTAAATACAAATAATTAGAAATTTAGGATAATACGTTTTCAAGCTGTTGTTCAAGTAAAGAGCTTTTTCAAGTTTTACAAGAACTCAATTAGAACATGGGTCATACTTCCGTTCCACCCAAATTCATAAAATAAAGAGCAAAAACAATTATTGAAAATTAAATCAAAACATGGATTAAATTAGAAAGATCAAATGAATAAATCCATACAAATAGACAGAGCTCCTAACCTTAACAATGAAGGATTAGTTGCTCATGGTTCAGAGAAGAAAATTAGGATTCTGGTAAAATGTACTGAGTTCCAATATGATGGCATCTAAATTCCTATTTATAACTAATCCTCATAAATTTAAAATCTAATTATCTAAAATTAAAAATAATATCTTTTCCTAAAAATAAGATTTGAATTTAAATTTGAATTAATTAATAAGTCTTCAGCTGATGGGTGGAGACCACTTGATTTGTCCATTCTACAGCTTCTAATCTGTATTTTCTGGGCTGGAAACTGGGTCACAACAGCCCAGAAATTGCCCACAGTGTTTTTCTGCATTTTTCTGCACGTGGTGTATGTCACGCGAACGCGTCGATTACGCGTACGCGTCGATGGTCTTTTCTGCGAGTCACGTGGACGCGTTGGTCACGCGCACGCGTCGATGAGCAAATCTTCAATTCACACGTACATGTCAGTCACGTGCACGCGTCAGTCACGCGCACGCATCGCCATGGATACCTCCAATTCATGCGCACGCGTCAGGCACTCGTGCGAGTCGCTCCTCGCAGCCGTCTCCTTTGATTCTTATGCTGCAGAAACTTTATCAAATTCTACCGAATGCTACCTAAAATAAACAGTATTGCACAAAACTCTAAATAGCATCCATAGTAGCTAAAATATAATTAATTCTTCATTAAACTCAAAAAATTAGATGCAAATTCACTAGGAAAAGATAGAAAATATGCTCACGCATCACAATACCAAACTTGAACTGTTGGTTGTCCTCAAGCAACCAAAACTAATATAAGCTTAGGATATGAATTTGCATGAGAATGAGAATTCGATTAAGCTCATGTCTCTTTTTATAGTGGGTTTATAACTGTAATCCTGGATAGGTTTGGCATCTCACTCTCCTTTGAATCAAGAGGATGTCATTGTCATTCAGAATTAGAATTCGGATAATATTATGAATTCTCTGATCTTTACATTTCAGTTTAATCCTTGAACACCGCAAAGTTGACTTTAATTTATTTTTTTCTTTGGTGCTTTGCACCTTGAGCCTAGCCATGACTTTAAATGTTTTGTCTCAATGATTACTTGACACAGAAACATCACAAGCACTTAACTGGGGGACTCTCTTTGAGTCCTGATTTTTCTTTCAGTTACTTCCAGAGAGTGGTGCTCAAAGCCTTTGGCATACTCTGTTAAACGCACTTGGTCTCGACTCTAAGTGTTCTGTCTCAAGGATTACTTGACACAATCACACCACAAGTATATGACTAGGGAAACAACTCTTTGAGCTTTTAATCATGTCTGACCTCCTTAGTCATTAATGCTCAGAGCCTTGGACCTTGCTTTTATTATTATTTATTTATTTAAAATATTTTTTTTTCTTTTGCTGTTTCTTTTGCTTCAAGGATTAAATTTTTGTTTATTTCAGAGAAGTCATAATAATTCTCTAAATTCATGTTTCTTATACATCAACATCCCTTGATTCAAATTCAAGTATGCACTGTTCATATCATGCATTCAAAAATCACAAAAAATACCACCACCTTTAAGTAAGTAGGACTATTCTTAAAATTAAACTCAATTTCTCATGCAATACATCAAAAAAAATTTTGATTTCAAGCTCAGTGGGCAATACATGAGACATCTTTCAGAATTAAAGCATTTAAGGGAAAACTAAACTAGACCTAAGATTCTTACTGATAAAGGATCATGCAACAAACAAAGCAAAATGGCAGAGAACCGGAACATAACATAGAAAAAGAGGGGTGGAATAAAAAATGAAAGGAACTCAACCACCTTAGTTATCCTAGCAGTCGCTTTATTCTTCAGGTTGTGCTCCTTCGTGAAGATGATTCGCCTCCCTTTTATGCCAGAAAACCCATAAGCGCAGTCAACACCAAACTTAAAGGTTTGCTTGTCCTCAAGCAAAGAAGAACTGAAAATAAAAACAAATAGTCAGAGGAAAGAAAAATATAAGGATAAAAGAACAAGAGAGAATTAAGAGTGGGAGAGAGAGAAAGAAAAGTGAAGACTGTGCGGCGAACAAGTGTAGTTGTGCGGCGAAGGCGAAGCGTACGCGTGGGTCGCAAATTTTCTTAATGACGCGTAAGCGTCAGGAATGCGTCCGTGTGCCATGGGTTTTGTGCGATTCACACGAAGCCAGCCGCGCGCATGCACAACTTTCTGTTCGCGTGGCTTGGAAACCAATATTGGCATACGACGCGTTCGCGTCATGCACGCAAACGCGTGGAAGACCATTTTTGCAAATGACGCGCACGTGTCAAGGACGCGTTCGCGTGAGTAAATTTGTGCCTCTAGCACGCTTCCAGCCCCAAGACAGCGCAACTCTCTGCCCAAACACTCTTGTACGTCGATTTTGCAGGTCACGCGTATGCGTCAATGACGCGCACGCGTGGATGGCGATAATTGCAAACGACGCGTACGTGTGGATGTTTGTGCGCGAAGCATGGGTCCAGCGCCACTTCTGCGCAACTCTATGTCAAAATTCATTTTTCACGAACACATGATTGACGCATTCACGTCAGTGACGCTTGCGCGTCGTGTGCTCTCCCTTTTTTTTTGAAGTGTCCGGTTCCTGTTCTAAAATAGCTGCATGATCAGAAAATTAGTAAGAACTCAATAAAAATAAATAAAAAAACTACTACTACAAAAAATAAAAGTAACTAAGGATACGAAATTATCGAGTTGCCTCTCGACAAGCACTTCTTTATCGTTACTAGCTTGACGGTCAGCTCCTCTAAGGAGGAGGATCATAGGGGCTCAACTCTTCACCCCTTACTTTGAACTTCTTTCCTGTGTCTCCATAACGTAGCTCAATATGCTCTAGAGAGAGGATTCTGATTACTGTATTAACCCATGCTGGATTGCTGGTCAACACCACCTTCATTCCTGGGGAGAAACCTTCAGTGGGGATCTTTCTGTTTCTCCATCCTCTGGGTACTTTCTTCTTTTTAGGAACCTCTTCCTTGGTAGATGATGCATTCCCAACACCAAACTTAGGTTTGATGTCAGGAGGAATTTTATTGACTGTTAACAAGGGATGTTTGAGCTACAGATTCTGCTGTGTATCATCAGGGGGTTTTTGAAGGTTTGGATCAATAAGCTTAGTCTGCATGTACCTTTCTTCTTCACCTGCTGAATGTACATCTTTGAAGACATGAAAGACCAGTTGCTCATTATGCACTCTAAGCACTAATTCACCCACTTCTACATCAATCAGAGCTCTTCTCGTGGCTAGGAATGGTCTTCCTAGAATTATAGAGGCATTCTCATCCTCCCCCGTGTCAAGAATCACAAAGTCTGCTGGAAGGAAGAACTTACCCAGTTTGACCAAGATATTCTCCACTAATCTGTATGCAAGCTTCATAGATTTGTCTGCCATCTGTAATGCTATCTTTGTGGGTTGTGCCTCTTGGATTTGCAGCTTCTTCATCACAGATAAGGGCATTAGATTTATGCTTACCCCCAGATCACATAGGGCTTTCTCAAAGGTTGTGCTCCCAATGGTGCATGGAATTTGAAAGCTCCCTGGATTTGGCATCTTCTTTGGCAAGTTATTCTGAATTACAGCACTACATTCCTTAATCAGGACTACTGACTCATCTCCCTTTAAATGCTTTTTCTTTGACAACAGCTCCTTCATGAACTTGACATAGATAGGCATTTGCTCCAAAACATCAGCAAAAGGAATATTGAATTGTAACTTTCTGAAGATTTCCAAGAACTTTGAAAACTACTTGTCCTTGGTCTCCTTTTGAAGTCTCTGAGGATACGGCATTTTAGGCTTGTACTCAGGAGCCTTTGGCAATGTATGATAAGTGTCAAGATAGTTTGGGAATGGGTTGTCCACACGCTTTGGAGGGGCGTGCTCCAATTCTCCCTTCTTCTCCTCTGGAGCTTCCTTTTCAACTAACTCTTCATTGACCTTGGTCTCAAAGCCAGCTACTTTACCACTTCTCAATTGAATAACCTTGCAATCTTCTCCTGGGTTCACCACTGTATCACCTTTAAATGTACTTGTAGACCTCTCCAGTATTTGCTTACTCAGTTGGCCCACTAGCACCTCTAAATTTCTAATGGAGGCTCTGGTTTCCTGCATAAGTTGTGCTTCCGTACTTACCACTTGTCCACTTATCATGATGATAGTCTTGCATTCCTCTCTTGGATTTGGAATTGTGTTACCAGGAAGTCTATTAGTGGTCCTCTGATCAATTTCATTAACTCTGGTGGCTATTTGACCTATTTGAATCTCCAAGTTCTTGATGGATGCTCTGGTTTCCTCCATCTAAAAATTTGGGTGATTTCTCCATCCCTGGTTGTATGTCTTAGAATGTGGGTCATTGTTGGGATTCCTAGGACCACTCCCCATGTAATTCACCTGTTCAAAAGAAGGTTGAGCATAATCATAATTATCATTTTGCATGCCACCCATGTGTTGAATAAGTAGATTTATTTGCTGAGACATAAGCTTGTTCTAAGCAAGAATAGCATTAAGAGCGTCTACTTCTATGACACCCTTCTTCTGAGGAGCCTCAGAGTTTACAGGATTCCTGTTAGATGAATATAAATATTAGTTGCTTGCAACCAATTCAATCAGCTTAATAGTCTCCTCTGGTGTCTTCTTCTTGTGCAATGAACCTCCTGCAGAATTGTCTAACACATCTTGGACATTTTCCCAAACCTTCATAAAAGATGTCTAGTTGTGTCCATTTGGAGAACATGTCTGGAGGGCATTGCCTAGTCAGTAGCTTGTATCTCTCCCAAACTTCATACAGAGTTTCACCATCCTTTTGCCTAAAGGTCTGAACCTCCACCCTAAGCTTAGTCAGCTTCTTTGGTGGAAAAAATTTAGTGAGAAACTCAGTAACCACCTTGTTCCAAGTATCCAAACTCTCCTTGGGTTGGGAATCTAGCCATAGCTTTGCTCCATCCCTCAGAGCAAACAGGAAGAGCATGAGTTTGTACACATATGGATTTACTCCATTTGTCTTTACAGTATCACAAATTTGTAAAAAACTAGAAATAAATTGATTTGGGTCTTCTTAGAGAAGACCGTGATACTGGCAGTTTTGTTGTACCAGAGTGACTAATTGTGGCTTTAACTCAAAGTTGTTTGCAGCTATAGGAGGTACCACAATGCTCTTTTCATACAGATATGTTGTAGGAGCAGAGAAAGAACCAAGTACTTTCCTTTGTTGTTCATTCCCATTTGGATTTGCCACATTGGCATTATCAGCATTATTATTATCCATAGTGGATTTTGCAGCCTTGTAAAGTCTTGTTTGTTGTAAATGTTGCCTGAAAGTCCTTTCAGGTTCAGGATCAAAGTCTAAGAGATGTTCTTTGTCTCTGTTCTTATGCATAAACAAACAGAAAACAAGAAAGAATAGAAATCTCTACGTCAGAGTGTAGAGAATTCCCAATGAGGTAACCTGTGTAAAAAAATACCAAATAAAATAAATAAATAAATAGAAAAAAGTTAAAATAAAAATAACTAGGTAACACCAAACTTAATTTCAGAAATTAAGAAAGATATTAGTGCTATTTAGTTATTTAAATTTTTTGTTCAAAAATCAAGTAATAAAATAAAGAAAAAAATTAAAACAAAACAGGGGGAGGGGGTTCACGGAAAATAAGAGAAAAAATATTTTTATTTATTTATTTATAATTTTTTTCCAAAATATTAAAACAAAAGTTAATTTTTTTTAATTTTTANGAAGGAAAACGTAACAGGGGAGGGGGAAACGAAAGAAAAAAAAGTGTAACAGAAAAGAGAAAAAAATATATAAACGTAAAAAAAGATTTTTTTCGAAAATTTAAAAGCAAAATTTAATTAAAATAAAAATTAAAATGCCTAATCTAAGCAATCAAACATCTAATAGTTGTTAATCACTCTCAATCCCCGACAACGGTGCCAAAAACTTGGTGCAATATTTTATAACCCACAAACTAACCGGCAAGTGCACCGGGTTGTACAAAGTAATACCTTACGTGAGTAAGGGTCGATCCCACGAGGATTGATGGATTAGTTAGACAAACAGAAAATAGTGTTAGGAGTTCAAAAAGCATTAAACATCAAATTTGGAATATTAAAGACAGGCAGATAAATAAGTTGGGAATAAAATATTGAGAAAGCAGTTAAGGCTTCAGAGTTATCTATTTTTCTGGATTTACTCTTCTTACTAACTAATTTAATCATGTATGATTTAATTCATGGCAAACTATATGTGACTAGACCCTAATTCCTTAGACCTTCCTAGTCTCCTCTAAAATTCATTAACTGCCAATTCCTTGGTCAATTAAATCCAATTCGAAGGTAATGATCAAATTCCAGTTTATATGCCACAAAAATCCTAATTATCCAAAAATAAGGGGATTATATGTCATGTATCCCGTTAAATACAAACAATTAGAAATTTAGGATAATATGTTTTCAAGCTGTTGTTCAAGTAAAGAGATTTTCCAAGTTTTACAAGAACTCAATTAGAACATGGGTCATACTTCTGCTCCACCCAAATTCAAAAAATAAAGAGCGAAAATAATTATTGAAAAATAAATCAAAACATGGATTAAATTAGAAATATCAAATGAATAAATCCATACAAATAGACAGAGCTCCTAACCTTAACAATGAAGGATTAGTTGCTCATGGTTCAGAGAAGAAAATTAGGATTCTGGTAAAATGTACTGAGTTCCAATCTGATGGCATCTAAATTCCTATTTATAACTAATCCTCATAAATTTAAAATCTAATTATCTAAAATTAAAAATAATATCTTTTCCTAAAAATAAGATTTGAATTTAAATTCGAATTAATTAATAAGTCTTCAGCTGATGGGTGGAGACCACTTGATTTGTCCATTCTGCATCTTCTAATACGTGTTTTCTGGGCTGGAAACTGGGTCACAACAGCCCAGAAATTGCCCCCAGTATTTTTCTGCATTTTTCTGTACGTGGCGCATGTGACGCGAACGCGTCGGTCACGCGTACGCGTCGGTCACGCGTACGCGTCGATGGTCTTTTCTGCGAGTCACGTGGACGCGTTGGTCACGCGCACGCGTCGATGAGCAAATCTTCAATTCACGCGTACGTGTCAGTCACGCGCACGCGTCGCCATGGATACCTCTAATTCACGCGCTCGCGTCAGGCACGTGTGCGCGTCGCTCCTCGCAGCCATCTCCTTTAATTCTTATGCTGCAGAAACTCCATCAAATTCCGCCGAATGTTACCTAAAATAAACAGTATTGCACAAAACTCAAAATAGCATCCATAGTGGCTAAAATATAATTAATTCTTGATTAAACTCAACAAATTAGATGCAAATTCACTAGGAAAAGATAGAAAAAATGCTTACGCATCACTTACCACCAAACACCCCCATATGACTCTAATCCTTACCCACCACACCAAGAGCCTTATGAGCCATACTTAGAACCACCACCTCAATATACACCATCTCCATATCCTTACCAAGAGGAACCACCTCCGTGTTACGAGCCCTTTCTCCCAACAAATGAACCCTCCTATCCACCCCAAACCTCCATGGAGAACACACTTACCTCTCTCATTGGTCTCACCTCTAAACTCCAAGATCTTATATCCCGCATGGACTAACCCTATACCTCCAATATTCAACCCTCAAGCTTTACACCACCACCCTCCGTGCAAGAATACCCATATCCATCAATCCAAAAGCAAGATGACCCCAATTATGCTATTGACATGGAACAAGAGAGAAGGGATCGTCTTCGGGAATTCATACTTCATAAGAAGCTAGAGGAGGCCCTAAAGGTGTAGGTAGGAGAGACCCTTGAAGATGAAGGAGTAGTTGAAGGGAGTTGTCATGGAAAGGAAATCATCAAGGAGGAGTTTGATTTTGTATTAGAGCAAGTGGAGAAAGCCAAAATTATCACAGAAGAAGAGAGATGCGGAACCTCCACGAAAAACTCAAGTCATAAAGCCTCCTTCCAAGACGTGTGAATTTGAGGTTCAGGAGGGTGTACAACCTCCAAGGCATATCATGGTTGAAGACTTGGAAGAGGTTGATCAAGAGATGATGATTCAAGAAGAAGAAGCACAATCTCCCATGCCCTTGGTAAGCAATGAAGAAGATATTGAATTGGAAGAAAGCTACCAAGAGGAAGAGGTTGAAATTGAAGAAGCTTACAAAGAGGTGGAAGTTATCAAGGAATAGCACAAGGGAGTGGAGCTTGCACAATCATTGGAAACACCTCTTCCAAAGCCATTACCTTCCAATACAACATTCAAGTGGGTAAAATTCTTATTCTTGACCTTTACTTTCCCACTTGAATATGGCTTACTGGAGACGGATGGTCAACTTAGAGCTCTTTGTGGCATTAAGAGTAAGAGGAAGATGGTCAGTGGGAGAAACTGTCAAGCAAGGTTCAATATGGTTGTGTGCTCAAAGTTTAAACGCCAAGGTTAGTGTAGAGCTCGATTGCATGGGTCTAGGAAGTTGTTCGGTCGCTTTAGTGAGAATTCAAATTATTTGTCACCTGGTTGGAACAATGGTGATCAACACAAAGACGGGTGCAAAAGCAAGGTTTGGGACCCCAGAATTCATTCTAGCAATCAATACTCTTGGGGCCTTGTCACCTACTTTAGATTGCTTGATGGCTGTATGCGCCTAATTTGGGATCCTGGAGGCTATTGGAATTGCAAACATTGGTGGGGATTCAAGGATCAGTACAAGCACAAGCCACCATGACAAGCGGCTCCCCGAATGTCCAACTTAAGGACTTTAACTAAAAGTGCTACGTGGGAGACAACCCACCATGGTGTAATTGTCCCTTTTCATTCCTAGTTTTATTTTATTTTGTTTTTCACAGTACTCATTCATAATTTTTGCATAATCATCTACATCCTGCATTCTGCATTTTGCATTCTGCATTTAAAATAAAAGAAGAAGAAAGCGCGTTCCACGCGTGCGCGTGAACCACGCGCACGCGTCACATGCGACGCTAAACTTTACAGAAGGTTACGTGGGAGCTGTGCAGAAAGGGTGCTTTGCACACGAGCCAACCCACATGTACGCATGGCCGACGCATGCGCATCACCCGTATTTTAGTCAACCCATGCGTAAGCGTCAGCGATGCGTACGTGTGGATGGAAAATCGGCGTCAATGAGTGATTTAACCGAAAGTTGTGCTGCCTTGGTGCTGGTATTATGCGTTTAGCACAACCAGTGGTCACGCGTACGCATGACCGACGCTTACGCGTCGCTTGGATTTCTGCTCACCCACGCGTATGCGTGGGCAACGCTTACGCGTTGTTTCGCAGATTCCATTCTCCTTCTTTCTTCTCTCCTTTCTTATTCTCTCCTCCTTCTTTCTTACTTCCTTTTCATCCTTATTCTCTTTCCTTCTCTTTTACATATCGCATTTGCATACTTTCCTTCATTGCATTTTAACTTTATTCATATTCTTATCCCTTTTTTCTGATTTCCTATTTTACCATTGGTGTTACATGTTCTTATTCAATTGTTGCATCTTTCCTTACATTATTTTGGTACTTCATGACTTGTTTTATACTATTGGGTGATATTACTTGTAAGTCAATGCTAATTTTTATGATGCTTGTATTCTATTTGCATTGATATGCACCTATATTGTCTTTCATTACCCACACTCTCTTCCCCATTATTAATTTTTACACTATTTATATGCCCTTTGCTTCTACTATTTTCTCACTTGCATGTTGTAGCTACCATGTAATTGAGATCCTCATTATTTGGCATCAACCCACCCATATTCTACTTGTTTCCTTATCTTTGTTTCTGGGTTACTTTTCTTCCTTTTTTTCTTCTTTAAGAATGGCCACCGAGAAAGGAAAGGGAAAGCTTCTGAATGGGGAGACAAACAAGTCCATACGCACATTCTTTTGAGAAAGAGCAGCAGTTGTAGCTTACAACACCTATCCACTTGCACATCTCTGCATGCACCAAGGACGGTGCAATCTTTAAGTATGGGAAGATCGATACCGACTTCAGTGGGCTGGTTACTTTCTTTTCAACACCAATTTTTATTCTTCCTTGTAGTTAGTTGTTGCATTGCATAGTAGATTGCATAGCTAGTTAGATTCTTGCATTTATGTACTACTTGGTTGAAGTGATATCTTCTTTTTCAAGAAACTTTTGAAAGCATTTCACTAATTTGAATTAAAATTTTTATTAAGCTTGTTTGAAGAAATTTTATTTTGGAACATGGTTTTGGAGCTCGAACACACAAAATCAGTGAGATTTTGAGCCTATTTAATTGGTTGCATTTTATCAACCAATATTCTATTTTGGTGTGTGTCGTTCTCTCTAAAATTGTGATCTATATCTTGCTTGATTCTATATTTCCATGGTTTAATGTATGCATATACTTATATGATTGAGGCCTTGTTTCACTTAGCTTACATACCCATATGGCCTTACCCTTTCATTATTCTTTGCAAACCAGAGTTGAGCCTATTTTACCCCATTTGTTCTTTATTTTTAGCACATCATTAACTCTAAGTGAAAAATAATAATGTCTCTAATTTGAATCCTTGGTTAGCTTAGACTAGTGAGAGTGCTCACAAATTAAGTGTGGAGAAATTGGGATTGAAAATGTTTGGTTTGAGAATTGGGTGTTGTATATTCTTGAAAAAAATAAAATGTCCAAAGAATGTTTAGCACATAGCATTCAATACTTTAATCATATGCATTGAGAAAAAAAGAAAAATAAAATAAAAAAAAGAAAAATAAAAAAAAAGAAAAAGAAAAGAGCAAATAAATAAAAAGGGGGACAAAATGCCCCAAAGTAAATGGTAGCAATGCATAAGAATTGTACTCAATTTGGGATGCATGAATATGTGAAAAACATGGTTAATGGGTAGTTAGATCTTGCATTGTAATTACATGGATTGTCTTAAGTTAGGTGGGAAGTTTAGGTTAATTAATGATTCAGATTTTAGTCCACTCAACCAAATACAATCCTACCTTGACCCTAACCCCATTACAACCCTAAAAAGACCTCTTAATATGTGTATTTGTGCATTAAATTTTTGTTGATTGTTAGATGAAGAGCAAGGCTTAGAAAGCAAGATTAGTAGAGAATTGAGAGAATCAAACCTTAAACACTTGAGTGATTAGAGTGTATACACTTCCGGTGAGGGTTCGATACTCGATTCTTTGTTCCCGGCTTTCATGAGCTATTTTCTTCTACAAGTTTATTTGTACTTCATTTTATGATTTGAATTAGTGAAATCCAGTTCATATTTGTTCTTGAAAGGTTTATTTACTTTTAACCAAGTAGGTATAATCATTTTTTTTTGCATATAGTTCCATTCATATAGATAGGTTGCATTACATAAGTTCTACCATTTTGCCTTCACTCTTATAGCTTCTCTTGAGCTTAGCATGAGGACATGCTAATGTTTAAGTGTGGGGAGATTTGATGCACCACCATTTCGTACCACATCTTGTGCTTCATTGAGTGGATTTTATCCACTAATCTGACACTTATTCATTGAATTCGCATGTTTTACATCTTCCTTCCTTATTTTGTGCTATGATTGAAAACATGTTTCTTTGGTCTTAATTTAGCTAATTTTAATCCTCCCTCATTACCATTCGATGCCTTGATATGTGTGTTAAGTATTTTCAGAGATTACCGGGCAGGAAAGGTGTAGAGGATGGAAAGGAAGCATGTAAAAATAGAAGGAATACAAGAAGCTGAAGGAACTGCAAAGCTGTCAGCCCTTACCTCTTCACACTCAGTCGACCATAACTTGAGCTACAGAGGTCTAAATGAGGTGGTTTTAGTTGCGTTGGGAAGCTAACATCTCGGGCTTCGCAACGATATATAACTTGTCATAGTTTCCGTGCTGTTAGGTGATGAGCACGCGTGGATCACGTGTACGTGTGGATCACACGTACGCGTACGCGTGACAGAGCCACGTGCTCGACGTAGAGCGATTTTTGGGCTGTTTTTGACCCAATTTTTGGCCCAGAAAACACAGAATAGAAGCTGCAGAGTGGGGGAATCAGATTCATTCAATCACACAACTTCTCATTCACACAATTTAGGTTGTAGATGTAGTTTTTAGAGAGAGGAGCTCTCTCCTCTCTCTAGGTTTTAGGATTTAGGATTTCTCTTCTATTCTTATTGATTACTCATTGTTATTTTAGTTTGTGAACTTTTAATGTTAGATTCAATTTCCATATTAATGCAATTGATTGTTTGGATTTTATTATCTCTTATTGCTTTTCTATGTTTTTATGTTATGCCCTCAAAGTACTTGACAAAATACTTGATTTATCCACTTGATGCACCTTTGTGGTTAGAGGGTGACCAAGTGGAAACAATGGACAATTCTTATCACAATTGATAAGGATAACTAGGATAGGACACCCAATTCTCATACCTTGCCAAGAGCTTTTCTAGTTATTAGTTTATTCCTTTTGCCATTTACTATTCTTGCTTCTTATCTTAAAAAATCCCAAAAAGATACTTTTTCATAACCAATTATAAGCACACCTCCCTGCAATTCCTTGAGAGACGACCCGAGGTTTAAATACTTTGGTTATCAATTTTATTAGGGGTTTGTTACTCGTGACAAACAATCTTTTGTACGGAAGGATTCTTGTTGTTTTAGAAGCTATACTTTCAACGAGAATTTATTTGTGAAATTCTAGACCACACAAAAATCCGTTCGTCAGATATAAAGAAAATTAAGATACAATAAATTTTAAAGTTTCCAATGAAACTTAGTTTCAATTAGATGAGCAGGACTTAGTAACTTTTTGCTTCTGAATAGTTTTGGCATCTCACTATCCATTGAAACTCAGAAATATTGGTCTCTTTAGGAACTTAGAATCCATATGATATTATTAACTCTCCTAGTTTAGTTCTTTTTATTCTTGAACATAGCTTTTAAAGTCTTGGTCGTGACCCTAAGCACTTTGTGATTCAGCTTTGCTAGAATCCCCAGATAGAGGTTTCTAGAGTTCTTAAGCACACTCTTTTTGCTTTGGATAACGACTTTAACCGCTCAGTCTCAAGCTTTTCACTTGATACCTTCACCCACAAGCACATGGTTAGGGACAGCTTGATTGAGCCGCTTAGGCCAGGATTTTATTCCTTTAGGCCCTCCTATCTATTGATGCTCAAAGCCTTGGATCCTTTTACCCTTGCCTTTTGGTTTAAAGGGTTATTGGTTTTTTCAATCTGTCTTCCTTTTCCTTCATTTTTAGGCAGTAATGGATTTTTCTCTTCTTTTTTTCGCATGTATATTAAATTTTTTTCTTTTATTGCAACATGCTTTTTCTTTTTCTTTTTGCTGCTTTTTCTTGCTTCAAGAATCAATTTTTGGATTTTTCAGATTACCAATAATATTTCTCTGTTATCATCATTCTTTCAAAAGCCAACATTCATAAATTTCAACTTCAAATATGCAATGTTTATTCATACATTCAGAAAACAAAAGCAATGCCACCACATCAAAATAATTGAACTATTCTTATTATATAACTTGAAATTCATGTATCTCTCAATTCTTTTCAAATAAAATTTTCTTTTAAATAAGGTGAGAGATATATGGAACATTTTACAACTTTAAGACATAAATGCAAATGATAATGCAACAAGAACAAGAGAACAGACAGAAAAATATAACAGAAACTAGAAAAATAACAAAAGAAAAGGAGATAAAGAGAATGAATCCACCTTTAATGGTGGCGGCTAGTACTCCTCCTTGAGGATCCAATGTGGTGCTTGATCTCTTCAATGTCATGCCTTTGTCTTTGTTGTTCTTTCTTCATGGCTCTTTGCAGGAGTAGTAGAAGTCAAAAAGTAAAGCTTTTGCAACACCAAACTTAAGAGTTTTGCTCGTCCTCGAGCAAATATGACTAATGGGGAAGATGCTGTGGGACCCAGTGATCCTGAGAGGCTAGGAATTTAAGAATCTCTGCCCTCTGTATTGGCATTGAACACCCAGTGTCTGCTCCCTGGCTGGCGTTCAACACCAGCTATGCTGCCCATTGGGGGCGTTGAACGCCCAGCCTGTGCTCCCTGACTAGCGTTCAACGCCAGTAACACTCCATCCAGAGTGTTCTGTTTTTACTACTTAACATTTTTATCTCTGTTCTGACTGCTGCACATGATCATGACCCTACAGAAAATAACTAGAAAAACAAAATTAAATTATAGAAAACATAAATAACAAATATAGTTGGGTTGCCTCCCAACAAGTGCTTTTTTAATGTCTTTAGTTGGACTTCACTGTACTTAACTTAGTACCAGTGTTGAGTTTCCTAGCTTTATATCTCCTTCAAGATAATGTTTAACTCTCTGTCCATTGACAGTGAACCTATTTTTAGGATCTTTACCTTGAAGTTCTATGTGCCCATAAGGTGATACACTAGTAATCACATAAGATCCCTTCCAATGGGATTTGAGTTTTCCAGGAAATAATTTGGGTCTTGAGTTGAAGAGTAGGACCTTCTGTCCTTGTTCAAAGACTCTGGAAGATATTTTCTTGTCATACCACCTTTTTTCTTTTTCCTTATAGATCCTTGCATTTTTAAATGCACCTAAGCAGAATTCATCCAACTCATTTAGTTGGAGCAGCCGTTTCTCTCCTGCTGCATTAGCATCAAGGTTGAGGAATTTAGTAGCCCAATAGGCCTTGTGTTCTAGTTCCACTGGCGAATGATAGGATTTTCCATATACCAGCTGATATGGTAAAGTTCCAATGGGGGTTTTGAAAGCTGTTCTGTATGCCCACAGAGCATCATCAAGCTTTCTAGCCCAATCCTTTCTATTGGCGCTTATTGTCCTCTCTATGATTCACTTTAGTTCTCTATTTGAGACTTCAGCTTGCCCATTTGTTTGGGGATGATACGGTGTTGCTACTCTATGGCGAACTCCGTAACGGCTTAAGACAGAATCCAGTTGTCTGTTACAGAAATGAGTACCTCCATCACTAATTAGTGTCCTAGGGACACCAAATCTACTGAAGATGTTCTTTTAGAGGAACTTTATTACTACTCTGGTGCCATTAGTGGGTGTTGCTATTGCTTTAAACCATTTAGACACATAGTCTACTGCCACAAGGATGTAGGTGTTTGAGTATGAAGGTGGGAAGGGTCCCATGAAATCTATACCCTATATATCAAACAGCTCAATTTCTAGGATTCCTTGCTAAGGCATGCTATGACCATGAGGGAGATTGCCAACCCTTTGGCAACTATCACACTTACAAACAAACTCTCTAGAGTCCTTAAAGAGAGTAGGCCAATAAAAGCCACTTTGGAGAACCTTGGTGGCTGCCCGCTCACCTCCAAAATGTCCTCCATAGTCCGAGCCATGGCAATGCCATAGGATTCTCTGTGCCTCTTCCTCAGACACACACCGTCGGATTATTCCATCTGAGCATCTCTTAAAGAGATATGGCTCATCCCACAATTAGTATTTTGCATCATGTATGAGTTTTCGGGCTTGCTGCCTGTTAAACTCCTTGGGAATGAAACTTATAGTCTTGTAGTTTGCAATGTCTGCAAACCAAGGTGCTGTCCGGATGGCATAAAGTTGCTCATCTGGAAAATATTCGGATATGTCAGTGGAGGAAGGAGAAGTCCCTGCTACTGGTTCAATCCTAGACAAGTGGTCAGCCACTTGATTTTCCGTGCCCTTTCTGTCTCTAATTTCTATATCAAACTGTTGCAAGAGTAATACCCATCTTATGAGTGTAGGCTTAGAGTTCTGCTTAGTAAGAAGATACTTTAGAGTGGCATGGTTAGTATAGATAATGACCTCAGATACTACTAGGTAGGATCTGAACTTGTTAATGGCATAAACCACTGCAAGTAGCTCCTTTTCTGTAGTAGTGTAATTCTTCTGCGCATCATTTAGTACACGACTAGCATAATAATTGACATGCAGAAGCTTGTCATGTCTCTTCCTCAGAACTGCGCCAATGGCAT
The DNA here is from genome assembly GCF_000817695.3 of Arachis duranensis. Classification (NCBI taxonomy): domain Eukaryota; kingdom Viridiplantae; phylum Streptophyta; class Magnoliopsida; order Fabales; family Fabaceae; genus Arachis; species Arachis duranensis. The sequence continues at coordinate 40,582,062 of NC_029774.3, forward strand.
GGTCATTGGCATCACACATCAGTTCAAATGGCAAGTCCCAATTAGGTGCAGAGATGATAGGAGCAGTGACAAGCTTGGCTTTTAGGGTTTCAAAGGCATGCAAGCATTCTTGGTCAAAGAAAAATAGAACCTCTTGTAAAATCCTGCATGTCCTAGGAAACTTCTGATTGCCTTAACATTAGTAGGAGGAGGCAATCGTTCAATCACTTCCACCTTAGCTTGATCTACTTCTATCCCCTTGTTTGAGATCCGATGTCCGAGAACAATGCCTTCAGTTACCATGAAGTGGAATTTCTCCCAATTTAGAACTAGGTTTGTCTCTTGGCATCTTTTCAGAACTAGGGCCAGATGATCAAGGTAGGAGTCAAATGAGTCTCCAAAAACAAAGAAGTCATCCATGAACACTTCAAGGAACTTCTCTACCATATCAAAGAAGATGGATAACATACATCTCTGAAAAGTGGCAGGTACATTGCACAGGCCAAATGGCATTCACCTGTAGGCAAACACGCCAGATGGGCATGTGAATGCTGTCTTCTCTTGATCATGTGGATCCACTGCTATTTGATTGCACCCGGAATATCCATCCAGGAAACAATAAAAATTATGCTCTGCTAGTCTTTCTAGCATTTGGTCAATAAATGGTAAAGGAAAATGATCTTTCCTGGTGGCGTCATTGAGTCTTCTATAGTCAATGCACATATGCTACCCTGTAACTGTTCTTTTGGGGATCAACTTATTATTTTCATTATGAACCACTATCATGCCTCCATTCTTAGGAACAACTTAGACAAGGCTCAACTAGGGGCTAGTAGAAATGGGATAAATGATCCCAGCCTTATAGAGCTTAGTGACTTTCGCACTACTTTCTTCATAGCCAGAGTCAGTCGCCTTTGTGGTTGCACCACTGGTTTGGCGTTATCTTCCAACAGGATTTTGTGCATGCATCAGGCCGGGGTGATGCCCTTAAGGTCACTTATAGTCCACCCAAGGGCAGTACTATGTGTCTTAAGCACTTGAATTAGTGCTTCTTCTTCTTGTGGCTCTAAGGCAGAGCTTATTGATGAGCGGATAAGTTATACGCTTTTTGGCATTGTTTTTAGGTAGTTTTTAGTAAGATCTAGCTACTTTTAGGGATGTTTTTATTAGTTTTTATGTAAAATTCACATTTCTGGACTTTACTATGAGTTTGTGTATTTTTTTGTGATTTCAGGTATTTTTTGGCTGAAATTGAGGGATCTGAGCAAAAATCTGATAAGAGGCTAACAAAGGACTGCTGATGCTGTTGGATTCTGACCTCCCTGCACTCGAAATATATTTTCTGGAGCTACAAAACTTCAAATGGCGCGTTTCTAATTGCGTTGGAAAGGAGACATCTAGGGCTTTCCAGCAATATATAATAGTCCATACTTTATTCGAGTTTAGATGACACAAACTGGTGTTCAACGCCAGTTTCATGCTGCATTCTGGAGTAAAATGCCAGAAACACGTCACAAACCAGAGTTAAACACCAAAAACACGTTACAACTTGGTGTTTAACCCCAAGAGAAGCCTCTGCACATGTAAAGCTCAAGCTCAGCCCAAGCACACACCAAAGTGGGCCCCGGAAGTAGATTTCTGCACTTAGACTTATTTCTGTAAACCATAGTAACTAGTCTAGTATAAATAGAACTTTTTACTATTGTATTAGACATCTTTGGATTATCTTTTGATCATCTTTGGATTATCTTTTGATCCTTTGATCACGTTTTGGAGGCTGGCCTCTCGGCCATGCCTAGACCTTGTTCTTATGTATCTTCAACGGTGGAGTTTCTACACACCATAGATTAAGGTGTGGAGCTCTGCTGTTCCTCGAGTATTAATGCAAGTACTACTGTTTTCTATTCAATTCATGCTTATTCTTATTCTAAGATATTCATTCGCACTTCAACCTGATGAATGTGATGATCCGTGACACTCATCACCATTCTCACTTATGAACGCGTGCCTGACAAACACTTCCGTTCTACCTGCGAAAGCTAGAGTGTGTATCTCTTGGATTCTTGATCCACAACGCATGGTTGCCTCGCCTGAAAACCGAGCCTCCCATTCTGTAAGATCAGAGTCTTCGTGGTATAAGCTAGAATCCATTGGCAGCATTCTTGAGATCTGGAAAGTCTAAACCTTGTCTGTGGTATTCCGAGTAGGATCTGGGATGGGATGATTGTGACGAGCTTCAAATTCGCGAGTGTTGGGCGTAGTGACAGACACAAAAGGATCAATGGATCCTATTCCGACATGATCGAGAACCAACAGATGATTAGCCATGCTGTGACAGCGCATTTGGACCATTTTCACTGAGAGGATGGGAAGTAGTCATTGACAGCAGTGACGCCCTACATACAGCTTGCCATAGAAAGGAGTAAGAATGATTGGATGAAAGCAGTAGGAAAGCGGAGATTCAGAAGGAACACAATATCTTCAGACGCTTATCTGATATTCCCACCAATGAATTACATAAGTATCTCTATCTTTATTTTATGCTTTATTTATCTTTATATTCGAAAACCATTATAACCATTAGAATCTGCCTGACTGAGATTTACAAGATGACCATAGCTTGCTTCATATCAACAATCTCCGTGGGATCGACCCTTACTCACGTAAAGTTTATTACTTGGACGACCCAGTGCACTTGCTGGTTAGTTGTGCGAAGTTGTGAAAAAGAGTGATATTACAATTGTGCGTACCAAGTTGTTGGCGCCATTGAGATCACAATTTCGTGCACCGAGTTTTTGGCGCCGTTGCCGGGGATTGTTTGAGTTTGGACAACTGACGGTTCATCTTGTTGCTTAGATTAGGTAATTTTCTTCTTATTTTCTTTTCAAAAAGTTTTCAAAAATCTTTCAAAATTTTTTATTTATTTTCATTTGTTTTTTCAAAAAAAAATTTTTGAAAAAAAACCAAAAAAATTAATAAAATCATAAAAACCAAAAATATTTTGTGTTTCTTGTTTGAGTCTAGTGTCAATTTTTAAGTTTGGTGTCAATTGCATGTTTTTAAAATTTATGCATTTTTTCAAAAAATTCATGCATGGTGTTCTTCATGATCTTCAAGTTGTTCTTGGTAAGTCTTCTTGTTTGATCTTCATATTTTCTTGTTTTGTGTCTTTTCTTGTTTTTCATATGCATTTTTGAATTCTTAGTGTCTAAATATTAAAAATTTCTAAGTTTGGTGTCTTGCATGTTTTTCTTTTCTTGAAAATTTTTCAAAAATAAGTCTTGATGTTCATCTTGATCTTCAAAGTGTTCTTAGTGTTCAACTTGACATTCATAGTGTTCTTGCATGCATCATGTGTTTTAATCCAAAATTTTCATGTTTTGAGTCATTTTTGTGTTTTTCTCTCTCCTCATTAAAATTCAAAAATCAAAAAAATATCTTTTCCTTATTTTACTCATAAATTTTGAAATCTTTGGGTTGACTTAGTCAAAAAATTTTAAAATAAGTTGTTTCTTGTTAGTCAAGTCAAGATTTCAATTTTAAAAATCCTATCTTTTCAAAATCTTTTTCAAAAATCAAATCTTTTTTATTTTTCTTATTATTTTTCGAAAATTTTAAAAAATAATTTCAAAATCTTTTTCTTAATTTCATTTTAAAATTTCGAAAACTTTACTAACAATTAATGTGATTGATTCAAAAATTTGAAGTTTATTACTTTCTTGTTAAGAAAGGTCCAATCTTTAAATTCTAGAATCATATCTTTTAGTTTCTTGTTAGTCAAGTAATCAATTTTAATTTTAAAAATAAAATCTTTCTAAAATTCTTTTTTTCAAATCTTTTTCAAAATAAATTTCAAAATCTTATCTCTTTTCAATCATATCTTTTCAAACATATCTTTTTCAAATAATATCTTTTTCAAAATTGATTTCAAAAATCTTTTCTAACTCCTTATCTTTTCAAAATTGATTTTCAAATCTTTTTCAACTAACTAATTGACTTTTTGTTTGTTTTAGTATTTCTTATCTTTTTTCCAAACCACCTAACTACTTTCCTCTCTCTAATTTTCGAAAATCACCTCTCTCTTTTTTTTCAAAAATCTTTTTATTTAACTAATTGTTTTAAATTCTAATTTTAATTTTATTTCTTCTCTTAATTTTCGAAAATCAATAACTATTTTTCAAAAACAATTTTCAAAAACTCCTCTCTCTCACATCCTTCTATTTATTTATTCATTTACTAACACTTCTATTCATCTAAAAATTTGAACCATCTCTTCCCCTTTTGTGTTCGAATTTTTCTCCTCCTTCTTCTATTCTTTTCTTCTTCTACTCACATAAAGGAATCTCTATACTATGACATAGAGGATTCCTCTTTCTTTTCTGTTTTCTTCTTTTTCATATGAGCGGGAGCAAGGACAAGGACATTCTTGTTGAAGCAGATCCTGAACCTGAAAGGACTCTGAAGAAGAAGCTAAAGCACAACAATCCAGAGAAAATCTTACAGAGAATCTCGAAAAAGAAGACATGGCCGAACCCAATAACAATGGTGGAGGCACAAGGAGGATGCTTGGTGATTATACTACACCTACTTCCAATTTTTATGGAAGAAGCATCTCAATCCCTGCCATTGGAGCAAACAATTTTGAGCTGAAGCCTCAACTAGTTGCTCTAATGCAACAGAACTACAAGTTTCATGGACTTCCATCAAAAGATCCCTATCATATTTTAACTGAGTTCTTGTGATACTGCTAAGACCAATGGAGTAGATGCTGAAGTCTACAGGCTCATGCTTTTCCTTTTTGCTGTAAGAGACAGAGCTAGAACATGGTTGGACTCACAACCTAAAGATAGCCTGGACTCTTGGGATAAGCTGGTCACGGTCTTCTTGGCCAAGTTCTTTCCTCCTCAAAAGCTGAGCAAGCTTAGAGTGGATGTTCAGACCTTCAGGCAGAAAGATGGTGAATCCCTCTATGAAGCTTGAGAAAGATACAAGCAGTTGACCAAAAAGTGTCCTTCTGACATGCTTTCAGAGTGGACCATTTTGGATATATTCTATGATAGTCTATCTGAGTTCTCTAAGATGTCACTAGACCATTCTGTAGGTGGATCCATTCACCTAAAGAAAATGCCTGCAGAAGCTCAAGAACTCATTGACATGGTTGCAAATAACCAATTTATGTACACCTCTAAGAGGAATACTGTGAGTAATGGGATGCCTCAGAAGAGGGGAGTTCTTGAAATTGATGCTCTGAATGCCATATTAGCTCAGAACAAAATGTTGACTCAGCAAGTCAACATGATTTCTCAGAGTCTGAATGGATTGTAAAATGCATCCAACAGTACTAAAGAAGCATCTTCTGAAGAAGAAGCTTATGATCCTGAGAACCCTGCAATGGCAGAGGTAAATTACATGGGTGAAGCCTTTGGCAACACCTATAACCCTTCATGGAGAAATCATCTGAATTTTTCATGGAAGGATCCACAGAAGCAAGGCTTCAATAATAACAATGGTGGAAGAAACAAGTTTAGCAATAGCAAGCCTTTTCCATCATCTTCTCAACAACAGACAGATAATTTTGAGCAGAGCCCCTCTAGCTTAGCAAACATAGTCTCTGATCTATCTAAGGCCACTTTAAGTTTCATGAATGAAACAAGGTCCTCCATTAGAAACTTGGAGGCACAAGTGGGCCAGCTGAGTAAGAAAATCACTGAAACTCCTCCTAGTACTCTCCCAAGCAATACAGAAGAGAATCCAAAAAGAGAGTGCAAGGCCATTGATATAATCAAAATGGCTGAATCCAAAGAGGAAGGGGAGGACATGATCCCAATGAGGAAGACCTCATGGGACGTCCTCCAGACAGAAAGGAATTCCCTATTGAGGACCTAAAGGAATCTGAGGCTCATATAGAGACCACAGAGATTCTATTAAACTTCCTACTGCCATTCATGAGCTCTGAGAACTATTCTTCCTCTGAAGAGGATGAAGATGTAACTGAAGAGCGAGTTGCTCAATATCTAGGAGCCATCATGGAACTGAATGCCAAGTTGTTTGGTAATGAGACTTGGAAAGATGAACCTCCCTTGCTCATTAGTGAACTAAATACATGGGTTCAGTAAACATTACCTCAAAAGAAACAAGATCCTGGTAAATTCTTAATACCCTATACCATAGGCACCATGACCTTTGAGAAGGCTCTGTGTGACCTGGGGTCAAGTATAAATCCTATGCCACTCTTTGTAATGGAGAAACTGGGGATCTTTGAGGTACAAGCTGCAAGAATCTCATTAGAGATGGCAGATAAGTCAATAAAACAAGCTTATGGATTGGTAGAGGACGTGCTAGTGAAGGTTAAAGGCCTTTGCATCCCTGCTGATTTCATAATCCTAGACACTGGGAAGGATGAGGATGAATGCATCATCCTTGGAAGACCCTTCCTAGCCATAGTAGGAGTTGTGATTGATATTGATAGAGGAGAGCTAGTCCTTCAATTGAATGGAGACTACCATGTGTTTAAAGCTCAAAGATCTTCCTCTGCAACCATGGAGAGGAAGCATGAAAAGCTTCTCTCAAAACAAACAGCCTACATAGCAGGTTGAGCCCGCTTCAAGACAAGATTACTAATTATCCAATCCTGGGGTAATAAGACTCGTCTGAAAGGGAATCCTAATAACAAAAAAATATCATTCCTAAGAGGGATCCCTTCTTTTTTGCTTCGTGGGAACCCTTATCTAATTTGAAATTCGGAAAGTAAAAAGAATTTAAAGTTCTTCCTTTCGGGAAGGGAAGATTAGGAAAATCCTATTGCAATTTTCTCTATATTTCTTTCTTCAATTTAGCGTAACATATCCGGTATGCGGATACAAATGGATACACGCATAGATGCGCACACGCATTGTGTTAACTGTATTCTGAGGCCTTGATACTAATTCATTTTTTTTAGGAATCCAAAATTGGTGAAGTTTGATCTCTGTAGAACAACTCAAGAAACAAACCTCCTTTTTTCTCTATAAATAGAATAAGGTTCAGATATTGATAGAATTCACACAATTCTTGAGCTCAGATATTAATGAACTCTATCGAAGAGTTATCTATCGGAACAATACTCTTATCGATCTATTAACAACAAGTAGATCTACGCCAAGCGACAGAGTCAAACAAAGCCCCCACAATCAAACTCTAAGTTTGGTGTTGGGAGGTCCCAACAATGCTCTAAACATCTGTGAAGCTCCATGAGAGCTCACTGTCAAGCTATTGACATTAAAAAAGCGCTTATTGGGAGGCAACCCAATTTTTATTTATCTATATTTCTATTGTTCTTTTATGTTTTATTAGGTTTATGATCATGTGGAGTCACAAAATAATTGCAAAAATTAAAAACAGAATCAAAAACAGCAGAAGAAAAAGCACACCCTGGAGGAAGAGCTTTATGGCATTTAAACGCCAGAAACAAGAATCTGTCTGGCATTTAACGCCAGAAACAAGCACCAAGCTGGCGTTTAACGCCAGAAACAAGCATTAGGCTGGCGTTAAATTCCAGAAACAGGCTACATTTGGGCGTTTAACGCCAGAAACAAGTTGCAGTCTGGCGTCAAACGCCAGGATTGCATACAAAGGGCATTTTACACGCCTAAAAGGTGCAGGGATGAGAAATTCTTGACACCTCAAGATCTGTGGACCCACAGGATCACCTCAGGATCTATGGACCCCACAGGATCCCCACCTACCCCACTTCTCTCTTCTTCACACAATCCAATAACACTATACCCTTCACCAATCACATCAATCTCTCTTCCCCCATTACCTCCTTCACCAATCACATCCATCCACTCTTCCCCATAAATCCCACCTACATCCAAATTCAAAATCTCTTTCCCACCCAAACCCACCTTAAATGACCGAACCCACACCCCTCTCCCTCCACTATATAAATCCTTCCATCCTTCTTCATTTTCATACAACACTACCTTTTCTTCTCCCCCTTGGCCGAAACCCACACCTCTCTCCCTCTCCTCCATATCTTCTTCTTCTTCTATTCTTTCTTCTTTTGCTCGAGGGCAAGCAACTTTTTAAGTTTGGTGTGGTAAAAACATAAGCTTTTTTTTGTTTTTTCATAACCATTGATGGCACCTAAGGCCAGAGAAACCTCAAGAAAGAGGAAAGGGAAGGCAATTGCTTCCACCTCTAAGTCATGAGAGATGGAGAGATTCACCCAAAAGCCCATCAAGACCACTTCTATGAAGTTGTGGCCAAGAAAAAGGTGATCCCTGAGGTCCCTTTTAAGCTAAAAAGGATGAATATCCGGAGATCCGACAAGAGATTAGAAGAAGAGGATGGGAAGTTCTCTCCAATCCCATTCAACAAGTCAGAATCTTAACGGTTCAAGAGTTCTATGCAAACGCATGGTTCACTAGGAACCATGATCAAAGCATGAACCCAAACCCAAAGAATTGGCTTACAATGCTTCGGGGGAAATGCTTATATTTCAGTCCGGAGAACGTAAGGTTGGCGTTCAACTTGCCTATGATGCAAGAAGACGTACGCCCCTACACTAGAAGAGTCAACTTTGATCAAAGGTTGGACCAAGTTCTCATGGACATATGTGTGGAAGGAGCTCAATGGAAAAGAGACTCAAAAGGCAAGCCAGTTCAATTGAGAAAACTGGACCTTAAGCCTGTGGCTAGAGGATGGTTGGAGTTCATCCAACGCTCCATCATCCCCACTAGCAATGGATCCAAAGTAACTGTGGATCGGGCCATCATGATCATAGCATCATGATTGGAGAAGAAGTAGAAGTTCATGAAGTCATCCCTCTAGAACTCTACAAAGTAGCCGAAAAGCCTCCACCTTGGCAAGGCTAGCTTTTTCTCATCTTATTTGCCATTTATGCAACTTAGCTGGAGTTGTCATAGAAGAAGATATCCTCATTGAAGAGGACAAGCCCATCACTAAGAAGAGGATGGAGCAAACAAGAGAGTCCATTCATGGATCTCAAGAGACGCATGAGGAAGCCCATCATCAAGAAATCCCTGAGATGCCTCAAGGGATGCATTTTCCTCCAAACAACTATTGGAAACAACTCAACACTTTTCTAGAAGGATTGAGTCATAACATGAACCAATTAAGGGTGAAACACCAAGAACACTCCATCATTCTAAATGAGATTAGAGAAGATCAAAGAGCTATGAGGGAGGAGCAACAAAGGCAAGGAAGAGACATAGAGGAGCTCAAAGACACCATTGGTCCTTCAAGAAAAAGGCGCCACCATCACTAAGGTGGACTCATTCCTTAACTTCCTTGTTCTTATCTCTCTATTTTTTGACTTTTTGAGCTTCATGTTTGTCTATGTTTATGTCTTTATTACATGATCATTAGTATTTAGTAACTATGTCTTAAGGCTATGAATAATTTCATGAATCCTTCACCTTTCCTAAATGAAAAATATTTTTAATACAAAAGAACAAGAAGTATATGAGTTTCGAATTCATCCTTGAAATTAGTTTAATTATATTAATGTGGTGACAATACCTTTTGTTTTCTGAATGAATGCTTAAATAGTGCATATTTTTTATCTTGTTGTTTATGAATGTTAAAATTGTTGGCTCTTGAAAGAATGATGAACAAAGAGAAATGTTATTGAGAATCTGAAAAATCATGAAATTGATTCTTGAAGCAAGAAAAAGCAGTGAAAAAGAAGAAGCTTGCGAAAAAAGCAAGCAGAAAAAGCCAATAGCCCTTAAAACCAAAAGGCAAGGGTAAAAAGGATCTAAGGCTTTGAGCATCAATGGATAGGAGGGCCCAAGGAAATAAAATCCAAGCCTAAGCGGCTAAATCAAGCTGTTCCTAACCATGTGCTTGTGTCATGAAGGTCCAAGTGAAAAACTTAAGACTGAGTGGTTAAAGTCGTGATCCAAAGCAAAAAGAGTGTGCTTAAGAGCTCTAGACACCTCTAACTGGGGACTTTAGCAAAGCTGAGTCACAATCTGAAAAGGTTCACCCAGTTATGTGTCTGTGGCATTTATATATCCGGTGGTAATACTAGAAAACAAAGTGCTTAAGGCCACGGCCAAGACTCATAAAAGTATATGTGTTCAAGAATCAACATACTTAACTAGAAGAATCAATAATACTATCTGAACTCTGAGTTCCTATGGATGCCAATCATTCTAAACTTCTAAGGATAAAGTGAGATGCCAAAACTGTTCAGAAGCAAAAAGCTACAGGTCCCGCTCATCTAATTAGAACTAATATTCATTGATATTTTGAGATTTATAGTATATTCTCTTCTTTTTATCCTACTTGATTTTCAGTTGCTTGGAGACAAGCAACAATTTAAGTTTGGTGTTGTGATGAGCGGATAATTTATACGCTTTTTGGCATTGTTTTTAGGTAGTTTTTAGTAAGATCTAGCTACTTTTAGGGATGTTTTTATTAGTTTTTATGCAAAATTCACATTTCTGGACTTTACTATGAGTTTCTGTGTTTTCTGTGATTTCAGGTATTTTTTGGCTGAAATTGAGGGACCTGAGCAAAACTGAGCAAAAATCTGATAGGGGGCTGACAAAGGACTGCTGATGCTGTTGGATTCTGACCTCCCTGCACTCAAAATGGATTTTCTAGAGCTACAGAACTCTAAATGGCGTGCTCTCAATTGCGTTGGAAAGTAGACATCCAGGGCTTTCCCGAAATTTATAATAGTCTATACTTTATTCGAGTTTAGACGATGCAAACTGGCGTTCAACGCCAGTTCCATGCTGCATTCTGGAGTAAAATGCAAACTGGCATTCAACACCAGTTCCATGCTGCATTCTAGAGTAAAACGTTAGAAACACGTCACAAACCAGAGTTAAACAACAAAAACACGTTACAACTTGGCGTTTAACTCCAAGAGAAGCCTCTGCACGTGCAAAGCTCAAGCTCAGGCCAAGCACACACCAAGTGGGCCCCGGAAGTTGATTTCTGCACTTAGACTTATTTCTGTAAACCCTAGTAACTAGTCTAGTATAAATAGAACTTTTTACTATTGTATTAGACATCTTTGGATTATCTTTTGATCCTTTGATCACATTTTGGAGGCTGGCCTCTCAGCCATGCCTAGACCTTGTTCTTATGTATCTTCAACGGTGGAGTTTCTACACACCATAGATTAAGGTGTGGAGCTCTGCTGTTCCTCGAGTATTAATGCAAGTACTACTGTTTTCTATTCAATTCATGCTTATTCTTATTCTAAGATATTCATTCGCACTTCAACCTGATGAATGTGATGATCCGTGACACTCATCACCATTCTCACTTATGAACGCGTGCCTGACAAACACTTCTGTTCTACCTGCGAAAGCTAGAGTGTGTATCTCTTGGATTCCTGATCCACAACGAATGGTTGCCTCGCCTGAAAATCGAGCCTCCCATTCCGTGAGATCAGAGTCTTCGTGGTATAAGCTAGAATCCATTGGCAGCATTCTTGAGATCTGGAAAGTCTAAACCTTGTCTGTGGTATTTCGAGTAGGATCTGGGATGGGATGACTGTGACGAGCTTCAAACTCGCGAGTGTTGGGCGTAGTGACAGACACAAAAGGATCAATGGATCCTATTCCGACATGATCGAGAACCGACAGATGATTAGCCATGCTGTGACAGCGCATTTGGACCATTTTCACTGAGAGGATGGGAAGTAGCCATTGACAACAGTGACGCCCTACATATAGCTTGCCATAGAAAGATATAAGAATGATTGGATGAAAGCAGTAGGAAAGTGGAGATTCAGAAGGAACACAGTACCTTCACGCACTTATCTGAAATTCCCACCAATGAATTACATAAGTATCTCTATCTTTATTTTCTGCTTTATTTATCTTTATATTCGAAAACCATTATAACCGTTAGAATCTGCCTGACTGAGATTTACAAGATGACCATAGCTTGCTTCATACCAACAATCTCCGTGGGATCGACCCTTACTCACGTAAGGTTTATTACTTGGACGACCCAGTGCACTTGCTGGTTAGTTGTGCGAAGTTGTGAAAAAGAGTGATATTACAATTGTGCGTACCAAGTTGTTGGCGTCATTGAGATCACAATTTCGTGTACCACTTATGATCATAGATAAGTATCTCTGTCTCCCAGAAATGAATTTTTCAGGGAAGATGGTAATGGCTTGAGCTCAAGCTTTGGAGGCTTTTCCTTTTCCTTAGGAATTTTCAAAGGATCCTCTAAGTCAGGATGTTCATCAGTAAGGATGTCATTCAGCTTTTCCCTGAGACTCCCAGCCATGTTTACTTCTTCCATTAGGGAATCAATGAGGTTAATGTTCGTGCATTCCTCTGGGTTGTCTTGATGCTGCATGGCTTTTACAGCATTCAGTACAAACTTTTCCTCATTAACTCTCAGGGTTACTTCCCCTTTTCAACATCAATGAGGGTTCGCCCTGTAACTAGGAAGGGTCTCCCTACGATAAGGGGTGTACTCTTGTGTCCTTCCATGTCGAACACCACAAATTCACTGGGAAAAGCAAAGGGTCCAACCTTAACAATCATGTCTTCAATTACGCTTGATGGTATCTTAATAGAGCTATCAGCAAGTTGAAGACATATGCGGGTTGGTTTGACTTCATCAGTCAAGCAAAGCTTCTTTATTAATGAAGTTGGTATTAGGTTGATGCTTGCTCAAAGGTCACATAGAGCTGTCCTTGTACAAGCATAACCTAGAGTGCATGGTATCATAAGGCTTCCAAGATCCTTAAGTTTCTCTGGTAAGTTATTTTGAATGATTGATGCACTCTTCAATGAGGAGGACTATTTCTGTCTCTCTTCATTCCTTCTTATGACCTAAGATGTCTTTCATAAACTTAGCATAAGAAGGTATCTTCAAGAGCCTCTGCAAAAGGGATCTTGATCTCTAGTGTTCTGAGATAATCCGCAAAGCGGGCAAATTTTTTATCTTTTTCCTCTTGATGGAACTTCTGAGGAAATGGCATTTTAGCCTTATACTCATCAACTTTGGTTGATAAAGGCTGAGTGCCATGTGTGTTGGAAGGGGGGTTACTAGCTTGCTTAGGAGGGTTGTTATCAGTATGTGACTGGCCTCCTTTGCTTGGGCATTCAACGCCCATGTTGCTGCCCCTTCCAGGCATTCAATGCCAGGGGCATCATTTCCTTGTGGGCGTTCAACGCCAAGGGTGCTGCCTCATTGGGTATTTGAATGCCCAGTCTCTGTCCTTTCCTGGCATTCAACGCCAAGAGTGATATCTCCCTGGGCGTTTGAACACCCAGAGTTATCTTGTGCAGAGACCTGGTTATCCTCTGTCAGTTGTTCTTTTCCTAACCTTCTGTTGTTCTGAGGTTGGGTATTCAAGGTTTTCCCACTCTTTAGTTGAATGGCCTGGCATTTTTCTGTTATCTACTTAGATAACTGCTGCCTTGTTTGGTTCAGCTGGGCTTCTACATTCCTGTTAGAAGCATGAGTTTCTCACAAAGCTTCTTGTAGTTCCAGTAGTTGCTGGGCAATGGCGTGCAATTGCCGAGTCAATAGGCCATCTGGCTCTGGAAGGTTAGGTTCAGTAGATATGGCCTTAAGCTCTCCTTTCATAGAAGTCTCAACAGCTGAGTACAGATGCTGATTAGTGGCAACTGTCTCAATAAGCTCGCGAGCCTCTTCAATGGTCTTTCTTATGTGTATGGAACCACCAGCAAAGTGGTCCAAAGACATTCTAGTCATGTATGAAAGTCCATAATAGAAGATGTCTAACTGTACCAATTTTGAAAATATTTCAGTGGGACATTTTCTTAGCATCCTTCTATACCTCTCCCAGGCATCATAAAGAGATTCATTATCTCCTTGTTTGAAGCCTTGGATGTCCAGTCGCAGTTGGGTCATCTTTCTTGGAGGAAAGTATTAATTTAAAAACTTGTCTACTAACTGTTTCCAAGTTTTCAAGCTAGCTTTAGGCTGGTTATCCAACCACCTCTTTGCTTGATCCTTTACAGCAAAAGGAAGGAGCAATAGTCTGTAGACATCTTGGTCTACTTTCTCATTGTGTACTGTGTCAGCAATCTTTAAGAAATCTGCCAGGAACTCAGTAGGTTCTTCCTGTGGAAGTCCTGAATACTGGCAGTTTTGCTACATTATAGTAATGAGTTGAGGGTTTAGTTCAAAGCTACTTGCTCTGATGTGAGGTATGCTAATACTTCTTCCATAGAAGTCAGCAGTGATATTTCTATAAGATCCCAGAGTTCTTCTGAACTCTTCATTCCCATTTGGGTTCATGATGAAGAAAGGTAGAAGAAGAGAAGAATGTGGGATAAAAATAAAAATATTTTTTTCGAAAATTAAATAATTAAATAAAATAAAATAGAAAACTAATTCAAAAATTAAAGAAATAATTAAGAAATTTCGAAACTTAGAAGAGAGAGAAATTAGTTAGTAAGTTTTGAAAAAGAATAGAGAAGATAAGTAACTAATTAGAAAAGACTTGAAAACAAGATAAGATATAAGATTAGAAAAGATTTGAATTTAAAATTTGAAATTAGAAAAGATAAGAAAAGATAGGTAAGATAAGATAAGGAAGTTAAGAGAAGATAAGTTTTTAAATTAAAAAGATTTGAAATTTAAATTTTAAATTTGAAAAATAAATTTTGAATTTTAAATTTTGAAATTTGAATTTTAAATTTTAAATTTTAAAATTTTAGATTTTAAATTTTGAAAAAGTCAACAAGATAAGATAAAGATTTGAAAAAGATTTAAATTTTGAAAAGGTTTTATTTTTAAAATTTGAATTTAAATTTTAAATTTTGAATTTGAAATAAGATAAGATATGATTTTTGAAAAAGATAAGATTTTTTGAAAAGATTTGATTTTAAAAAGATTTGAATTTTGAAATTTAAAACTAAGATAAGATAAGATAAAAATTTTAAAATAAAAATCTGAATTTTTTAATGTAAATTTCGAAAATTCAATTAAAATAAAGATAGAAAAGATATTTTTTATTTTTTAATTTAATGAGGAAAAAGAAAAAAAGTAAAAGACATAAAACTTAAAATTTTTAGATCTAGGGAGAGTAATTTTCGAAAATTATAAAAGAAAAACACAAGAAGACACCAAAATTAAAGATTGACACAAGATTTAAACAAAAGAAACTATTTTTGAAAATTTTTAGAAAGAAAGACTTAAGGAAATCAAAAAATTCAACAAGAACAAAAACAAAAGACTCAAACCAAAAATAAAGATTAAACAAAGAGAAGAAAAAGAATTTTTTGAAAAAGGTTTTTAATTTTTTCGAAGAAAAAGAAAAATAAAATAAAATAAAAGACTCTAACAAAATTAAAGATAATACCTGATCTAGGGAACAAGATAATCCGTCTGTTGTCCAAACTCGAACAATCCCTTGCAACGGCGCCAAAAACTTGGTGCACAAATCCCCACGGTTCGTACAACTGAACCAGCAAGTGTACTGGGTTGTCCAAGTAATACCTGAGTGAGTCAGGGTCGATCCCACGAGGATTGTAGTCTGAAGCAAGCTATGGTTATCTTGCAGGTCTTAGTCAGAAGGATAGAAGAGTTATTGGATTTGATTATTTGATAGAGTGAAAAAGGTCTAAAAAAAGGGTATAAAATACTTTGTGAATGGAATTATACTCAGAGATAAGAAATTGGTTAAGGTTTGGAGTTTCTTTGTCCTTCTGGATTAACTCTGGTATTACTGTCTTCTTCAATTATGAATGATTTCTTCTATGGCAGGCTGTATGTGATTGACGCTGGTTTGAGCAGCCGCCAATACTCCTCCAGATCTGAACTCAGGGTTAGTGCGGATCAATTCTGATTGAGGGTGAAGCTTATGCAGTTCATTCTCCTTGGTGATCCTACTTAAAACGCCACAAACAAGGTCAAATCTTCCAGATCAGAGGATGCTGCACCTTTGAGTTCTAGCCTTTACCACAAAGACCCTAATCTCCCCGTAAATCGGCTGAACTAGTGTCTCGAGAAGTCCCAAACGAGGTCGTGGATTAGCCGTCTAAGATATGCATAATCAAGCTGGTGGTTCATCATTGTCCGATGAAAGACGCACTCTGAACCCATGTAGAATGTGATAACCTTATGCCAGTTCAACGCTTTCATAATGATGAAGAACGAATATACATTTTAGAATAGAGAATCAAACATGGATTAAAGAGGAACAGTAATCTTTTATTAATCCATAAAACTCAGCAGGGTTCCTCCCTTCAACCTAGGAGGTTTAGAAACTCATACTGATAGAAAATACAATGTGAAAAACGAAATTATGATAAATGATGGGCAAAGATCCTTAACAAAGAGTGATCTTCTACTTTAAATACTAAACTAATAACTAGTAAGGGTAAAACAGTCTTTTTAGTGCTAAAATTCACTTCTGGGACCCACTTGGTGAGTGTTTGGGCAGAGCTTTGATGAGATCCACGTGCTAGGAGGCCTCTAGGGTGTTGAACGCTGGCTAGGGGGTTCTTTTTGGCATTTGGACGTTGGTCTCCTCCTTTGGGCACTGGACGCCTGGAATAGGGCAGGAGGCTGGCGTTGGACGCCAGTTTTGGGCCTTCAATTCTGAAGCAAAGTATAGACTATTATATATTGCTGGAAAGCTCTCGAAGTCAAATTTCCAAAGCCATTGAGAACGCTCCATTTGGATTTTTGTAACCCCGGAAAATCCCTTTTGAGTGCAAGGAGGTCAGATCTAGACAGCATCTGCAGTGCTTTCTCTGTCTCTGAATTAGACTTTTGCTCCAGCTCCTCAATTTTAGCCAGAAAATACCTGAAATTATACCAAAACACACAAACTCAAAGTAGAATCCAAAAATATAATTTTAACACTAAAACCTATGAAAACTTAATAAAAAATAAATAAAACATGCTAAAAACTATATGAAAACAATGCCAAAAAGCGTATAAAATATCCGCTCATCAGTTTATAATGAGTAACCCTCAAATATATGAATGAGTAACCCTCAAATATATAGCATACTAAAAAAAGTACCAAAGAGTACCAAACTAACTACTCTTAACACTCCCCCTCAAACTTAGGTGGGTTGTGAAATCACCCTAAGTTTGTCTTTGAACTTGCTGAATAAGTGTAACGACAGAGGTTTTGTCAAAATATCACCTATTTGATCTAATGTGGGTATGTGAACAACATCAAGTTCTTTGCTGTTGACCATATCTCTTATGCAATGTAAATCAATTTCTAGATGCTTCCATCTACTATGTAAAATAGGATTGGCAGCAAGGAAACAAGCACTCTGATTGTCGCAAAAGATAATAAGGGCTATGGTTTGAACAATGTGTAGTTCCTTTAGTAGCTATTGAATCGACATAAGCTCACTTTGAACAGAAGCCAGCGAGCAGTATTTTGCTTCAGTGCTTCTTCTACTAACCTTGGATTGCTTATTGCTCTTCCAAGAAATAAGATTATCTCCAAGCTAGATGCAGTAGCTTGTGATGGACCGCCTATTATCAGTATCACCTGCCCAATCTGCATCAGAGAAGGGCAATAAATGAAAGTTAGAGCTTTTATGAAAAATAACTCCATGATCTAAGGTTCCTTTCAAGTATCTGATTATCCGTTTGACTGCTTTCTAGTGGTGCAATCTTGGATCATGCATGAATTGGAATACCTTATTCACAAAATATGCTAGATCAGGTCTAGTTATTGTAAAATATTGAAGTGCACCTACAATAGAGACCTATACAGTTTTGGATTTTCAAAATGGTCAGACTCATGAGCACTCAATTTTAGATCAGATACCATGGGTGTGGGCATAGCATGAGAATCAAACATGTTAGCGCGATTTAAAACATCATCAGCATATTAATGTTGATTTAACAACAGACATGTATTAAAAATATAATGATCTTCAAGTCCCAAAAAATAGTGAAACCGACCCAAGTCTTTGAGAGGAAAAATATTATTAAGATCTGCGATTAATTTGTCAATTTCAACACTATTACTGCCTGTTACAATAATGTCATCAACGTAAACAAGGAGAAAGATAATAGAATTATTATTTTTGTTTAACAAATAGTGAGTGATCAGATGTGGTGTGCTTGAACCCAAACTCCATTAAAGTACAATTCAGAGTATTGAACCAAGCTCGTCGGGCCTATTTGAGGCCATAAATGGCCTTGTGCAATTTGCACACAAGATTAGCATTTTCATTGGGGTAACCCTAAGGCTGAGACATGTAAACTTGTTCTTCTAGCTTTCCATTAAGGAAAGTATTGTCAAAGTCAAACTGTCTCAGTGGCCAACCAAGAGACCAAGCAATGCTAATAACAATTATGACTGTACTAGGACGAATTACAGGACTAAAAACATGCCCATAATCAATGCCTTCTTTTTTATGGTACCCCTGGGCTACTAAACAAGCTTTATAACGAAGGATATTGTCCTGGGGATCTCTTTTGATTGCAAAAACCCAACGAGATCCAACTATAGTGGAATTAGGAGGAGGGACAGCTAAGTCCCATGTTTGGCATCTCAATAAAGCTCTATATTCAATATCCATCACTTGTCTCCAGTGAGGACATTAACGATCTTGATGAATATTTGTTGGGATATTGTGAACAAAGTCTTGTTTGGTTTGAATTTTGGTGGTAAGAGCAGTTGGGTTAAGCAGTTTTGATTTTGATCTAGTAGTCATACTATGAGTATTAATAGTAGTATTTGTGGCAGAATCAAAGGACAGGGAAATCTCAATACCAGAAATAGGAAATAAAGTAGTGGTAGTAGGTGGAGAATTAGTAGGCAAAGCATTGTTGACAGTTTTAGAAATATGAATATGTGAATATGGATTAGTATCTTGTGTAGGAGCAGCAAAAGGAGAATCATTATCTGAAATATGAATAGAACTATTCACAATAGTGGGAACATCAAAAGTAAAGACAGGGGGATCAGAAGTAGGAGAATTACATGGAGCCATGCCAGAATTTACCTTTGCTTCAAACAATTGTGAATAAGGAAATAATTTTTCATCAAACTAAACATGCCTAGACATGTAAACTCTGCCTTCTTTATTCATGCACCTGTATCCTTTAAACTGCGAATCATATCCAGAAAAAGACATAGTTCTAACTTATAATCAAATTTAATTTGTTAAAAGGTCGTAAATAAGGATAACAGCCACAACCAAAAATTTTAAAAATAGAGTAATCAGGAGGTTTACTGCATAATACTTCATAGGGCGATATATTTTGAAGAACATTAATAGGAACTCTATTAATAATAAAAGCAGCTGTGCTAAATGCATCTTCTCAGAATTTCAGAGGCAGAGATGCAGTAGCTAGCAAGGAGAGGTTTACCTCTGTGATATGTCTGTATTTTTGTTCAACAATCCCTTGTTGTTGATGTGTGTAAGCACAAGACAGTTTATGTCTTATACAATATTCAGAAAGAAATTCAAGAAAAGTTGTTGATAAAAATTCTTTACCTTGATTTGTTTGAAGAGCTTTAATTTTGTAATTTGTTTGATTTTCCATAAGATTTTTAAAGGTTTGAAAAGCATTTAATGCCTGAGACATGTTGGTGAGAAAGTAAATACATGTGAACCTAGAATGTGCATCAACAAAATTTATATAGTATTTATACCCAGTTCGAGATATTATTGGGGCTGGACCCCATATATCAGCAAACACCAATTCTAAAGGAGCATTATAAGTTATAGTAGACTTATGAAAGGGAATTCGATGCATCTTGGCCATGCTGCAATGTTCACATATATGCATAGATTCAGGATCAAAATGAGCAGGTAAAGAACATTGTTTTAAAATAGTAAGCACATTAGGAATAACAGCATGTCCAAGTCTTTTATGCCACAATTCAACCATTTTATTATTATTGTGTTGAGCAAGAAATGCAGTAGGTGAATACAAATTGAGTCTATGTACTAGAGTCAGATTTACACAAAGGATTCCTAGTAATATTGCAAGAATTTAAATTTGATCTATGAACTTGTAGATTATCAAAGCTATAGATTCCATTTTTAGTAATGCCTTGGAGAAGTAGCTCCCAAGAATCCTGGTCATGCACCAAACAAAAATGAGGCCGAAACTAAAAAAAGACGTGATTGTCAGCTGCGAACTTGGAAACACTAAGAAGATTCTGTGTTATAGCAGTACATGTAATAAACTAATCAATACGAAATGAATTTTGCTATTTTTATCTATCAAGTAAGAAGAACCTGAAGCAGAGATAGAAGTACCTTGTCCATTACCTACATAGAGAGTATCAGAATTTTGCATTGTTGGTGTCATAGTAAGAAGATTAAATGAATCTTGGGTTACATGGTGACTTGCTCCTGAATCGGGGTACCAGGATGACGCACTTGTAGTGGACGGAATTGAAAGGTAAGTACGGGGTTGATGGAAGGAAGATGGAGGTGGTGTTGGGTACATGGTTAAGTAAGGAACTTATTGTGATGCTTATGTAGAAGGCAAACTCACATTCTAAAAATTTGGATCAAAACGATGAAAGCAATTTTGAACAACATGGCCTTGCCTTCCACATAGTTGGCATTGTGGTCTGGGAGAAGAGTAATTGAATCTGCGACGTCCACGGCCATTTTTTCTACCACGACCTCTTCTAAAATTACTGCCATCTTGTTGAAAACCATATGATGTTAGAGTTTGAGCAAGATTAGCCATAGGAAGGATTCCTTGAGGTTTCTTATGCCTTTCAATCATATCATCAAAGACTTTGAGGAACGATTCAACCTCTGGAACTGTATGAGCACAATTTAGGCATGACTGATGTATTAAATATTGTATACTCTTCTGGCAAACCATCAAGAATAACTGAGATATGATCATCTTCTTGAATTTTGTACCCAACAGCATATAAAGAATCAACTAATTATTGAATTTCATTAAGGTATTCAGAAATGGTGCCAGTTTTCTTTACAGACTTCACATGTGCCTTCAAGCTTTGTATTCTGGTGGCTGATGCATCATCAAAGTTGTCATTAAGTGTATTCCATACCTCATAAAAGTTGTAACAGTGAAGGATCTTATTCTTGAATGGTGTTGTAACTGAGGCAAGAATCCAAGTAGGCAGTGTGAGATCCTCGAGTCTCCAATTTTTGAATTTAGTAGTTTCAACCTTTGTTTTCTTGGCAGCATCTTCTTCAAATTGCATTGGAACCTTGGATTGGTACAAATAATCTTCAAGAATGGAGAATTTGAATTATGAGAAGAACCTGGTGTCTCTAGGTATTGAAATTATTATCCACTAATTTATCAGAAATTGGTGAAATTGAACATTTGGTGGTAGATGAATCTGATAAGGTGATTGACATGGTAGAAGAAAAGGGAAGAAAAAATAAAAGGGGAAAAAAGGCGAAAAAAAAGAGAAAGAACAGAGAGTTATTCAAGAACTTGTGCAAAAAATAAGGATTGATAACCTGATTCACGCAAGTGAGTGGCTCTAGATACCATGAAAGCTTTGTATTGAGCTTTGGTATGAATAGAAAAAGGTCATGGATGAAAGAGAGAGATGGAACCCAAAACTTGTAGAGAAAACTAATATCATTAATTAATAGTGTGTCATGTGTTTACAATGAGTAACCCTTAAATATATAGCATATGGAAAAGAGTGCCAAACTAACTTTTATCTAATCACTTAGCCACTTAAACCTCACCAAATTTTTCTTAATTTTCAACAATGTGACAGCCCAAATTTCATCAATGCATCATGGTTTGGGCTGCTCTTCCCTGGCCGAACCATTATCAATCACCAATTATTAAAGTTTCACAAAAAGCCAACATAATCTCAAGTAAACTCAATCAATAATCAATTACAATATCAATTCACTTATCAAATATAAATTTAATCGGTGAAAATTTACTGAAACCCAACCTTCGTACGAAATCTAAACAACGAAAACTTCAGAGAAGCTTTTTGACTGAGCTGCTGAAGAAGAAAATGTCAGAAATCGTTTGTGTCTCCTTGAACTCCAATTGGCCGAACTCAAGGGGAAGGGGAGCTCCGCCACCATCAGCTTCTACCAAAAAAAGTGATGCCAACATGTAGATGAGAAAGAAACGAACACTTTTATCGGATTATATTTTTTATTGGAGTTATCGATCACAAGAAATCGAGCTCGGAGGTGCCATGGAATCACATTCTTCTCACTCACGGCATTCTCTCTTTTTTCTTTTGTTTTGGGTTCGGTGGAATGAAGAAATAAACGAGGAAGAATGATGATGAGGTGGTATGTTATTAAGAGGGGGCGCGTGTCAAAACATTAAGTTGTTAAGTCAGCGATTCTGGTTATAAATATCTTAAACGAATAATTATAAAAGTTGGATATATTAAAACACAAGTAATAATATATATAGGGATAAATATGTATGAGTTACTAATATAAATGACATTAGTAACATAATGATAAAAGATATACAATGAAGCATTAGCAAAGCTAAGCTCACCGAAGAGTACTGATATTTACTCATGTCGGTGGATTTTAAACTCGATAATAATAATATTAACTAAAGTTTATTTTAATCAAAACGGGTAAATAATAATAATAATAATAATAATAATAATAATAATAAATAGTTTAAATTAATAGAATAAATCATAATTAAGTTTAAATTTTAATAATCATAACTCAATTTAATTATTCTAAGTAAATTAGTTTCTAAAAATAAGGAGCTCTAACTAATAAAATAAATTATAACTTATTTATATTTAGATTTTTTGAAAATGCAGGTCGTTATAGTAATGCCTCCAAAATTTGAGCTTAGTGAGTAGAGTCAATTCTTGAACAAAAGACCAGCTGAGTTCTTCTTCTTCCAAGAAATCAGAGCAGAAATCAGGGTAGAGTGGTGCAGAATTGCTAGAAAGATGGGCAATAACAATCTATACCATTGATACAAACTAATAAACCCCACTTTTAGGGTTTATCTTGTGTCGAATTTAGTGGATTTTACCAACTTATCTCACATTTATTCAATGGAATAGTATAGTTCTGTGAATTCCTCTTAATTTGTGCTTAAGAGTAAAAACATGCTTTTTATGCCCTTAATATGTTAAATTTAATTCACTTTGATTCCACTCGATGCCTTGATGTGTTTGTTCAGTGATTTTAGGTTTAGGAGGCAAAGATTGGATTGAAGGAGTGAAGAAAAAATCATGCAAAAATGGAGAATTCATGAAGAAATGAGGATTTGAAAATCTGCCCAGTTATGCGTACGCATGGCCAAAGTATCGTCAGATGACGCGTACACATGATCCACGCGTACGCATGACACTTGTCACGTGACCACATTAAAGAAACATGCTAGGGGTGATTTTTGAGCTCACTCAGGCCCAGATCCAACTCATTTCTGAAGTATTTGAAGCCAAATTCAAGATGGAACAAGAGGGAGCAATTAGTGTAGCTTAGAAATCATGTGTTAGGTTAGTTCTAGAGAGAGAAGCTCACTCTTCTCTTTAGAAATTAGGGCTTTTAGTTTAATTTCCTCTTAGATTTAGGTTTTAATTCTTGTTTTATCTAGTTTCTTTTACCTTTCCTTGTTCTATTGCATTAATTTTCTTAGTCTTCTTGTTAATTTCTCATTTTGGTTACTTTTTATGTTAATGAACTCTTGTTAATTTTCATTTCATTTAATGCAATTTTATGTTTTCATGTTTATTGTTGTTTAATTGAGTTGTCATTATTGCTATCTTGCATTTGGTAGCTTTAGATTTTATATTTTTGTAATTTATTAAGCTTTTCTTTTGTTGTACACTAAGTGTTTAATAAAATACTTGGCTTAGTTTTAGAGTAGATTTTTTAGCATTCTTGGCTTGGAAAGAGAAATTAGGCAATCTTGAGTCATTGATACCCAATTTATATTGATGATCTAGAGTTGTTAGTTAATCTTGTTTCCATTAACATTACTTATGGATTGGGGTTAACTAGGCATATTTGACTTTCTTCCGATGTGAAGATAACATAATAGGTTAATTATTGTATTATGATTAATTACAAGGATGGAAAATCTTGATTCTTAACTCTTGTTGTTTGTTATCTTTAGTTGTTTGATTTGCTTTATTATCATTTAAATTTCTTGCCATTTAATTTCTTGCTTCTTTATCAACCCACCCCCTTGATATCATAACCAATAATTGAGCACTCGATTGTAATTCCTAGGGAGAACAACCCTGGAGTAATACTCTTGGTTATTTTTATTGGGTTGAACTTGTGACAATCAAAATTAAACTTTAATTGGAAGTTGTTTGTTGGTCTAGACTATACTTGCAACGAAGTGATTCTTTTATTGAGAAATTCTAGACCGGCATATATCCTCACATCAAGTTTTTGGCACCGTTGCCGGGAAATTGCAATGTGTGCTTGTTATTGGTTATTGTATATATGTTAATATTGTGAATATGTTTGCTTTTTGTTTCTTAGTTAGTTTGCTAGTTTTAGGAGTTGTTTCACCCATTTGGTTATGAGTTTAGTTCTAACTATGTTGTAGGAAATGGAAATTACAATGAGAGCATGCATCAAGGATGGAACAATCAAAGGTGGGAGGAGCCTCAAGCATATGATCAATCTTCATGGCATCAACCTCCACCAATGTACTATCAGCATGAACCATCCCATAATGCATGTCAATCCAATGGATATGGTGGACCTCCTTGTGGGTATCAACCATAACCACCATATGCCAATGAGCCTTATCCTTAACATAGCCCTCAACCACCATACTCGCAAGCCCCATACCACCAAACACCTTCATATGATCCTAACCTATACCCACCATATCAACAATCATATGAGTCATACTTAGAGCCACTATCATTCCAATACCAATACCCCCAAGAAGCACCAATTTCATATACACCACCTCAAGACTCTCACTAACATGAACCACCTTTTAACTATGACACCTTTCTTCCAAACGATGAACCCTCTCTTCCACCACCGTCTTCCTTGGATGAGTTTCTCTAATCTCTAATGCAAGAACAACAAGAACTTCTAGCTTATTGCCAAAAGCAAAAAGAAGAGGAGCAAAAGGAGCTAGAGAGGCTAGGAACCATAGTGGCTATTATGACTGAAGTTGTTAACCACATAGCCTCCCACCTACACTCATACGATTAGGACACTCCCATCGATGAATGTGGAAGATTAACTGAGGGGCATAATGAAAAGGAGAATTCGGAGGTTAAAGGAGAAGAGAATAAGTTGAAGCAAGAGTTGCAACAAAAGGAGGAAATTGAGATAATTGAACCGAAAGAAGTAGTTGAAGATTTAAGAGATGTTGAATACAAGAAGGAATCTAAAGTTGTAGAGCCCTCTTTCATGGAGTTTGAAAGTGATGTTGAGAAGGATAGTGCACAACCTCCAAGGTATATTGTGAGTGAAGAATTGGAAGAAATGGGACAAGCAACAAGTCCTCCTGTTGATGATGATTCCGCATCAACATATGATCCTTTTGAGCTTGATGAATCCTTCCCCATTGAACTTGAATTTGATGTTGAGGTAGATTTCACTCAACCTCCAAGATATGACTTAAGTGATGGGAAAGAGCATTGGAGTAGAAATTGCCTTACCAAGACTGTTGGAAGCATCTCTCCCTAGGTTACCATCATCCTTTACACCATTCAAGTGGGTAAAATTCACATCTCTTAGCTTTCTTATTCCGCTCAAATATGACTTGTTAGAAACAGATGGTCAACTTAAGATGCTTTGTGGGTTGAAGAGTAAAAGGGAGATGATTCGTGATTTGAAATATAATTCTCGGTTCATCATGGTTAGAAGTTCAAAATTTAGGAGTAATAATTGGTGTGCTACTCAACTGATTGGATCTAGGAAGATGTTTGGATGCTTGTATGAGAATTCTGAAGTGAGTATACCACCCGAATGGAATAACAAGAATAAACTTAAAGACGGGTGTGAAAATAAGATTTGGGATTTCGAATTATTATATGAGGATCAACTTTGGAGCATTTTGGAGATCCAAGCATTGTTGGAAGTTTAAGGATCAATACAAGCATAAGCCGCCATGACAAAGAGCTCCTCATATGTCCAACTTAAGGACTTTAAATAAAAGTGTTAGATGGGAGACACTCCACCATAGTAAACTCTTTCCATTCTCATGTACATATGTAATTGATGAATAAATTGAGTTGCCATTGTTAGGTAATTTCTTGCGTTGATAGTACTCTTGTATATATTACTTTGGTTGCTAGTTGTTTGTTAGATTTATGCCTTGAGCTAGGTTAGTTGTCTTGAATTTCATATTTTTTTTTGAATTGCTTGTTTGATTTACCTAGTGTAGTTTTTGAAAATCTTTTTCAAAAAGTTAAGAATTTTATTAAAATTGGATTTTGATTAATTTAGATTTGTATATAGTGGCTGGGCTAGTTTTATTCTATTTTATGCTTCCTTAAAAAAAGAGTAACCATGCGTGCGCATGCTTAATGGCATATATGCATGGCACTAAAATTAGCTCAAGACGCGTGCACGGTCCGTGTCTGCGTACGCATTGGCCCCAAGCAGAGAGCACCCCCCGTGTACAAGCTGCTCGCATACGCAGACCACTCCCACCTGTTCCTCATGATGCATATGCATGTAAAGTGATGCGTACGCACAACCTCCTCTTCTCTATTTTTTTCTTCTTCTCCCTTCTTTTCTCTTCTTTTCCCATATCTCTCCTCTTCTCTCCTATTTCATCATCACTCACTATCCACCACTATCTTTATTTATTATTTAATTAGTTTTATTTTCTATTTTAGTAGATTAGGTTGTTAGTTTAGGTTATATTTTGGTGATAAGTGTTGAATTATTAATCTGATTTGTTGATTGTTATGAGATATTGCTGCTGATTGTTGACATGATGCTATTTTGGCATCGTTATTTTGAATATTCATTGTTAAGGTTATACTTTGTTGCTTGGTATTGAATTTTTCATACTTAATATTTGTGAATACCAAGTACTTTTGACATTGCCTTCAAAGCTCTCTAAAAATTTTGAATTGCATGTTATGGCCACTATGTGATTTGATTTCATTATCTATCATTAGGAAATTTGCTTCTATTTGATGCATTTGTTGTTAGGGGATGCTTGCTTATGTTGATTTTTCTTTACATCACCTAGTTGATGCATCGGAGTTGTAGAATTGTGAAATTGGATTGTAAGCTCACCTAAGGACATCTTTTTGAAATTCTTAAGCTATATGGATCGTGCTTGCTATGTAATCGATTTTCATTTCTATTTCTCTTTTCCTAAGTTGCATAGCAACCATGTGTCCCACTTCATGTCAATTAGGTGATGCAAAGAAACTTCAATGTGTGTCATTGTTTGATGTGTGATCTCTATATTTCATATGATTCATTAAGTTCTCTTGCACAACAACCAATTGTCATTCTTTACCAAATTCACAATTGCTTGACTCTTGCTTGAATGCTTTATTGTGTCTTTATTACTTGTTTATTCATCTTAACCTACAAGTTCTTTTTGAAGTATCTCAAGCACACTAGAATGAGTGAAGTGTATACTTTTTGTGTGTAAATTGTGACATAGCTTTCAATGCCAGTGTGTAAATTCTATCCCGCATGCAACTTAGAATTCACACACTATTTTCATCAATGTCACACACTAATTCACTCACTTAATTTTAGTGATTCTTACCTCATTCCAACAATATATGCTTCCTTGCTTTTGCATTTATTCATCTTACTATTATGTTTTCTATCTTTCAAGATGACCCACCATAAGCAAAAAGGAAAGCGGAAGAAAGAACACGCAACAGTCAGTTGATCCACCAGCTGAAGGTGGCAATCCAAAAAGTCACCGTATCCCCCTTGCTCATCTTTGAATGCACCGAGGACGGTACAAACTTTTAAGTGTGGGAGGTCGTCCGACCGAATTGGCAATCTTGTGTGAAAAGTTCTAATCTCAACACTTTCACATTTCATTTTTCTTAGTTTGTGTATATTTTGGAGTTTTAATTGTATTTCTCTTTGTTTATTGCATTTCTTTTTATATATATAATAATCTTAGTCAAAATGATAAAAGTTTTCAAAGAATTTATGTATAGGGCACCCCAATCGATTTGAGTGAAAATTTTTCATTGAACTTGCATGGTTTATACATTGTGGAACATGTTTTTGAGCTAAGAACACATAAGCATGAGAGTTCTGAGCCTAATCATAGTTATCAGAACCAGAATAGACCGGCCGGTTTGACCAAAAAACTGGTGAACTGGTGGTTGATGCCTGCGCATCATGTTGTGCTTTTCTATGCTTTTCCCTATACGAAATAAACACATAATGCGTAATTATGGAGAGTTTTGGTGTTTAAATTGAATATTGCTTTCAACCTTTTTATTTCACGATTCTTGCAGGGAAATTTAGGAAAAGAGAAGCAAAAGCACAAGGAGGAATCAAGAATTGAAGACAAGTGAATTCATAGATGTTGTCAACCGTGACATCTTCACACTCCAACGAGCATAACTTGAGCTACAAAGATCCAATTAATGCGATTTTGGTGGCATTGAAAAACTAACTTTCAGAGCTTTCTAACAAAATATAAAAGTATACACTTCTATTCCAGATTGTATGGCCTTAGTGGAGCCTAACTTGGGATTTTTCAAGTTAGGCGTCAGATCACTCAGTTCCATCTTTGTGCTGCCAAGGTAACGCCTAACTTGGAAATTTCCAAGTTAGGTGCCAGGATCATTGTAAGAACTCCAAACCATGCTGCCATAGTGGCGCCTAACTTGGCTTAGCCCAGGTTAGGCATCAGCCTTGAAGAAAACATTGGTCCCCACGCTTTCAAGGAGTACTCAAAGATTTTATTTTTATTTTGATTAAACTTTATTTTATTTACAAAGAGAAAAATATATTATTTAGTTTTAGAAAATATATTTTAGATTAATTATGATTAGATATAGAAAGGAAAAGATTCAACCTTTCGGGCTCTCTTCTCTTTTACGCGCCTCATTCCGCAGTTTACAATTTTTTTGAATCTTAGTTTTCTCTCTGAGTCATGAGTAACTAAACCTCCATTGTTAAGGTTAGGAGCTCTCTTTATTTCTATGGATTGAAATTATTTCTTTTCTATTTTAATTAATGTATTGATTCAATTTTAAGGATTACTTTCGTACTTAATTTTATGAATATGGGTGGAACGGAAGTATGACCCTTATTCTAGATGTATTTTTGTGACCCTTGAAAGAGGTCTCTCATCTGAACACAGCTTGAAAGTAAATTTCTCCTAAATTGCTAATTACATGAACTAATTGGGATACGTGACATATAATCCTGTTAGCTTTGGTTAATTAGGGTTTTGTGGCTAATAAACTAGAAGTGGCCTTAAACCTCTGATTGACATTAAGTGACCAAGGAATTGGCAGTTAACCAGGTTAGAGGAAACTAAATTACTAAGAAATTAGGGTTTAGTCAAATATAGTTTGCCATGAATTGAATCTTACATGATTAAAATAGTTAGTAAGAAATAGAAATTCAGAAGATAAACAACTCTGAAACCTTAATTGTTTTCTCCCACATTCTTTACATCAATTCACTGCTTGCTTTCTAATTCTCTTAATTTACTGTTTAACAAAATTGAACTCTCAAACATCATTTTTTTCTTGTCTAACTAAGTAAATCACTCAATCATTGTTGTTTGATCCAACAATCCTCGTGGGATCGACCCTCACTCACCTGAGGTATTACTTGGTACGACCCGGTGTACTTGCTGGTTGGTTTGTGGACTTTAAATTCTGCACCAAATTTTTGGCACCGTTGCCAGGGATTCATTGTGATTAACAACTACCAACTTATTGATTACGTAGATTAGACTTTTTCTTTATTTTATTTTCTTATTTTATTTTTACATTATATATTTTCCTTTTTTGAAATTTTTTTTATATTAATATCTCTTTTTTTTCTTTCTTCTTAGCTTTTCTGTTTACCATATGGTGCATTTAATTCTATTTGGTATTTTATGCTAAGAAAAATAATGGAGAGAGATCACATGGTTTACTATTCACACCCAAGGAGTGATTCATATTACTGTGGATGGAGGAACTACTTGACTTTTGGTTGGAAAAGTCAAGACCAAAGAAACTTCAGTGCTCCATGTTCCAACTATCAAGAACCACCATCTCCATATTCATACCAAGAACCACCACCTCTCTATCCATATCAAGAACCATCATCTTTCTACTCATATCAAGAGCCACCATCTCCCTATTCTTACCAAGAACCATCCTCTTTTTACTCTTATCAAGAACCATCAACTCTTTTTTATTCATATCAAGAGCTACCATCTCTGTATTCATATCAAGAACCATTAGCTCTTGAGCTTGTCATGAAAGAATGCATACATGATATAAGGATGAGTTTCAAAAATATAGAGAAATATGTAGAGTTGATTATCAAGCCCCAGGAAGAGGAACAAGCAAATTCCTTCCCAAGAGATACAATGCAAGCCCCTATAGAAGAAAGTGAGAAAATCAAACAAAGGAGTTCATACTCCAGTAAATTAGATAAATCTCGACCCTCACACATGGAAGAAGAGGAAGATGCACAAATAAAGGAGGTTGTAAGGGATGAAAATAATTATGAGAATCTACACTCAAATAAAGCAGAGAGTGGCATAGAGGATGAGTTTATTGAACCACCAATTCAAGAAGATCTTGATGAAGGGTACACTCCAACCATCACACAACACCCAAATTTTAAAATCAAAGAAGTGAAGACAACTAAGAAAGGCACTTAAAAGGGGATTGTGACCAAGAAACAAAAGAAAATATCCATGAAAAAGAGAAGGTCAGCAAAAAGCAATCCAACCTCTACCCAACAAGCAAAGTGAATCAAGCTAATAGCAATAAAAGAATGCTTGTTAGGAGGAATTATTATTAGGGGGAACTAATTTTCTCCTCTTCTCCCTTGGAGTCCTTTCTTTTAACCAACTGGAAGAAGAGGAAGAAAATTCAAGAACAATCATCAAGCTAGTGACGTTAAAGAAGCGCTTGTTGGGAGGCAACCCAATGTTTGGTATTTTCTTTTCATTTTCTTTTTTGTTTTGCTTAAGGTTCTGTATGTGTTCATGGATTAAGTTTGGTGTGCTACACCAAATTTGCATCCCGCTGGGTACTTGGCGTAGTTTCACATAGATTGTATCACACTAAGTTTGGTGTCCTCACACCAAGTTTGGTGTTGCCACAATCACCATGCAACACATTAGCAATCTAGCTATTTTATACTATTTTAGTTTTTCTTGAGTTTTGTTTTAATTTGATTAATTTATTTTGAATAAGGCCTCTGCATTGCTTGATTTCCTTTCACTTGCTAGTCCTATTTACTCTTATTTTCATTACCATTATTTCTCTTTCTTTGTTGCTTGAGGACAAGCAATAATTCTAAGTTTGGTGCTGGAAGCTATGCTCTACATAGCTTAAAAGGAGATAAAGAAGAAGATGATGAAGAGAAAGGCAGAGAGAGCTAAGGTTGTTTCCTTCCTTTTTAATTATATCCATGTGTGTTCTTCCTTTTAGATAAGCATAAACTTTGAATTGTAACGTATTGCCTTTATATCATGATTATCATCTTGAAATTTGTGAGTCAAAGTAATTAAGCATCATGATCATCAACAAATAGGATAATTAAAGAAGAAGCTAGCATGACCATATGAGTATTGGAAGCCTAGCATGACTATTTTTACTCAAACACATTTGAATTTTGTTTGATTGAAATTTTTATCTAGAACACTTTATAAAATCTTTGAAATTTTGAAAATCTTGAAAAATCTTGTCAATTAATGATCAAGTAAAGAAAAAAAAGAGAAGAGAAAAGGGAAAATGAGAAAACTGAAGGCTCTGAGTACTAATGGAAACTTATTAGTCAAGTACTTGTGGTGTTTATGTATCAAGCAAAAAGTTTGAAAAAAAATTAAAGTCAAGGCTAGGCTCAAGTGCAAAGCACCCCTTCAAAGCTCAAGGCTCTGAGCATCAATGATTAGAGAGTAAAGTAAAGAAACAAAAGCAAAGCTTAAATAGTTCTCTAGTTATATGCTTGTGGTGCTTATGTATCAGGTGGTAATACTTGAAAATAAAGCATTTAGAGTCGAAGCTATAAAAACAAATGGTACAAAGCATCCAAGAAGCTAAGAAAAGAAACAAATGAAAAGCTTGTTTCAAGGAAGGAATATAAGAAAAGATTTCATAAAGTAATCAAGATAAAATCATCAATCATTTGAAATTCTTTTGTGAGTGATGCATGCCTAGTTAACTAGCCAACCATAAATATTAAAATTGATATTCTTCTCACCTTGGATTGTCAATTTATATTGCATGATTCTTTATTTGCTTGAGAACAAGCAAAGTTTAAGTTGGTGTTGTGATGCGTGTGCATCATGTTGTGCTTTTCTATGCTTTTTCATATACGAAATAAATGCATAATGCTTAATTATGGAGAATTTTAGTGTTTAAATTGGATATTACTTTCATCCTTTTTATTTCATGATTCTTGTAGGAAAATTTAGGAAAAGAGAAGCAAAAGCACAAGGAGGAATCAAGAATTGAAGACAAGTGCAAAAAGAATTCATAGATGCTGTCAACTCTGACCTCTTTACACTCCAACGCACATAACGGGAGCTACAGAGGTCTAATTGATGTAATTCTAGTAAAATTGAAAAGCTAACTTCTAGAGCTTTCCAACGATATATAATAGTATATACTTCTCTTCCAGATTGTACAGTTTTAGTGGCGCCTAACTTGGGATTTTCCAAGTTAGGCACCAAATCACTCAAAGTTCCATATTTGTGCTGCCAAGGCAATGCCTAACTTGGAAATTTCAAAATTAGGTGCCACGATCATTGTAAGAAATCCAAATCATGCTGCCATAGTGGTGCCTAACTTGGCTCAGCCCAAGTTAGGCGCCAGCCCTGAAGAAAACGCTGGTCCCCACACTTTCAAGGAGTACTCGAAGATTTGATTTTTGTTTTGAGTAAACTTTATTTTATTTACAAATAGGAAAAGATATTATTTTGTTTTAGAAAATATTTTACATTAATTAAGATTAGATATAAAAGGGAAAAGATTCAGTCCTTCGGGCTCTCTTCTCTTTTACGCACCTCATTCTGCACTTTATAGTTTTTCTAAATCCTAGTTTTCTCTCTGAGCTATGAGCAACTAAACCTTCACTGTTAAGGTTAGGAGCTCTGTTTATTTCTATGATTGAAATTATTACTTTTCTATTTTAATTAATGTATTGATTCAGTTTTAAGGATTACTTTCGTACTTAATTTTATGAATTTGGGTGGAACGGAAGTATGACCCTTATTCTAAATGCATTCTTGTGACCTTGGAATTGGAATACATGAACTAATTGGGATACATGATATATAATCCTGTTAGCTTTGGGTAATTAGAATTTTTATGACTAATAAATTAGAATTGAACTTAAACCTCTGATTGACATTAAGTGACCAAAGAATTGGCGGTTAACTAGGTTAGACGAGACTAAATTACTAGAAATTATGGTTTAGTCAAATATAGTTTGCCAAGAATTGAATCTTGTATGATTATGCTCCCGTCCAATCGTCCACAACAACTCCAAAAATGCAACAAGAGAGGATTGAACACGGGTTGACCAGCATACATTGCCTCACCTCGCCATCACGCCTTGCTGCTTCCAGCTTGTCGCTGTTGTGTCTATTGCAGGCGTGGGGGACAGTCACCATCCCTGGTGGGGTTGAGTCTGTCGCCGAACTGAGCTGAGGGAGATGGTAGAGATGCAATAAGAGAGAGAGGGGGGAGAGAAAGAGAGAGAGAGAGAGACTCCAAGGGAGAAGGTCACGATGGAAGCTGCTATCCTACGTTGTCCCACCTTGTCTCCATATCCGCTGATGCTTTGACGCTGCCATCGTTGGGTCCGTCGTGGAGAGGAGCACGAATGGGAGAGAGAACAAGGAGGTTGCTGTTGCGGAAATCGTTGCCAGAGGAAGAAAAGGAGACTTCGTCGCCATGCCTAACCACCAGGGACGGCGCTGTCGCTACGGGAAGCTACCACCGGACCTGCTTTTGCTCTATTCTTTCATTCTATTTTCATACAGTGAGTAATTCTTGTTCCAAAACTCTTGCCGCTATTGTTTTGTTATAAATTATTGAGGATTTTGGGATGCTAATGTCTTAGGGTTGAGTTACTATAGTTGCATACTGCGTTTGTGGTGTCGCTGTTCTGGGGAGTCTTTGGAACTACTAGAACTGCAACCATAAGCCGTTTTTGATGATGTTGCTGCCGTAAGAACAGTAGGAATTGTTGTTGCTGCTGCAAAATAAGAATAAAATGGAGTTTACCGCATAGTTGTTTCACGATTGAGGTAGGAGCTTTTCTTAAAATTTACTTTTATCTCAAGAAATTATTATAAATCGATATTGATGTAAAAAAATATATTTTTGTAATTAAGTAAGTCTTATGGATTAAATTAAACTGTTTTGGATTGTTTATGGTTATGGACTATGATTGGTTTTCTGATTGTTGGAAAATGATTGGTTGTTAGAATTCTTGATTATGTTTGATTAGTACTTGTTGAGAAACTGTTTCATTTGTATAGAACCCTTAAGGGTAAAAAAGTCCAAGTTTTGTGGGAGGTTTTGCCAAAATTTTCATAGGTGTTTAAGTAAAATTGAATAATAAGAAGGATGGAAACTAGTGTTACTTTCAAAAAAAAAACTAAAGACTTTGTTTTGAAGTTTGGTTAATGTTGATTAAAAAAATGTTTTGAGAAGTTTTAGTGAATTTAAAATATTTGAATTTGATTGGTAAAATGAAATTATTTTCGAATCTTTTGGGAAAAGTCTTAAACTTAACTTTTTAAAATTAGTTTTGAAGACTTGTTTTGTGATATAAATATTGTGGAAATGGTGTTTTGCCCCGCCCACGATGAGGACGGTGGTTTTATCCAGCTCACGGCTCGAGGATAGTTATTCTTGTTATAAATATGATTATATAGAATTATGATTAATGATGAACTTGATGATGATAATGGTTTTGATTGATGATGATTATTGATTGGCAAGGACGTGAATTTTGTCCCGCTTGCGTTATTGAGGTTGTGGGATGGTGGTTCGTCCCGCCCACAGTGAGAACAGTGGCTTTGTTCCACTCACGGATAAACAAGTTGACGTTGAGAATTTTCTCTCTTGTGTTACGGTGGACAAGTGGGATTGAGGATTTTCTTTCTTGTTACATCGGGAGGATTGGATAAAAGGTTGAGGATTCCCTTCAGTTCACTTTCTGATTGTAGTGTGAACGAGTTAGGTTGAGAATTCTCTGTTGTTGCATCACAGTCTCCCTCTAGTTGCAACATGAGAAGGCACTCTCTTTTGAGTAGCATGGTATAACACCCCTTATTTTTGAAAAATTTAATTATGAATAAGTTATGTTTTATTTTATTAAATTGAGCTTTTTATTATAAAAATTACTTTATTAGAGGTATTTAAATTAAATTTTTATGATAATGAGTTATTCGTGATTTATTATATTTATTTATGATTTTATGTTTAAAAAATTTTCTTATGAAAATTAATTAAATCAAAGTTATGATACTTTGAGTTTAAAATTAATTAGGATTTATATAATTTTTATGATAATTAGATATTTTTTATTTAAAATCCAAAGTTTTAGTAGTTGAAAAATAATGAGAAATTTCTATAGTTTAATTTAAATATTGAGATTTTGAATTTAATTTTAATGAACTAAAAGAAAATTAATTAGATTATTTTTCATTTGAAAATTTGAGTAGCTATTTAAAACTAATTAAAGCGTTTATAAATAAATAGTATTCTTAAAAAATAATTATATAATGAATTATGTTTGATTTTAAATTATTACTCTATTTTCTGATTTTATCAAATTCCCATACAAACTCTAACCTAACCCTAATTCCGAAATCAAAACTCTCTTAACCTTAACACTCACACTCAGCCACTGTCACTCTTCTTTCACACATACACACCCATGCCCAGAAAAGGAGAAGAGAGAACGGAAGAAAAAAAAGAAAGGGAGAAGAGTAAGAAGATGACATCGGCGGAGGGTAGGACTGCCGTTGCTACCACCACACCTCACCGTTGAGTACAAAATGGAGAGGGAGAGCTTCGCAGAGGAGTTGAGAGAGACAGATGAGACAGAATGTGAAGAGAAAGAGCATGAGGGGGAGAACAAGCAGAGCATGAATAGAGAGAAGAGGAACTCCCCGAAGGAGGAGAAAACCGCTTCGCCGTGATTGGTCACTAGGTATGGTACTGTTGTCGCTAAAACCATTGCCGGAGCTACTGCTGCTCTACTCTATCATTCCTTCTTAGATTACAGTAAGTACTCTTATTCTAAAATCCTCACCGTTAGCATTCCGTTATTGTTTGTTAAGAATTTTGAGGTGTTGATGTCTTAGGGTTAAGTTATTGTAATTTTATTCTGCATTTGTGGCTATTGCTGCTGCGCGGAGTCATTAGAACTACTGGTACTGCTATTGTTGCTGCTGTGTTATTGGGTTTCGACTAATCGAGGTAGGGGTTGTTTATTTTTAACGAATTTAGAATGTTTTGAAAGTTTAGAAAATACATGTTTTATTTGTTTTATTATCTTAGATATTTTTTTCCGCCTTTGTTGTCGTTCTTTACATTTTGTAAAGAGAGATAGGAGTCGAGATTTATATTATATAATTGTGTATCACTCGTATATATTATTCTTGTAAGTGTAAAAGTGTAGTGATGTATGTATGTATGTATATACGTATAAAAGAAAAATATTTCCAGTTTTTCAAAAAAAAGTTAATAAGGATTGCAGGTAAAGGCTCCTACATATTATAGTTATATATAGAAGTTGTCGTAATATCCTCGCTATCAGAGTGGCGCAGCCAAAAGCGTAACATTCTGGTGGTGAGGGTGTTACAGGCGGCACTATCCGTTGTTTCTATGGCACGGGCTATACCTCCAGGTGAAGGCACTCTCCTTTGTTTCATATGAATCCTCAATGATAATTTCTATTGGGGATGTGCAACAGAGAGACAATATTCGGATTAGTTACTAGATGCTTCGGGTCTGGCAGTTTAACTGAGATGTAGGCATGCATCATATGCATTTTTCGTAATTTTTTGGGAATGCATAATTACTTGGATTGCTTAATTAATAATCTATTTAACTACTAATTGTGCTACTTGTCATAATTGTTCTCTATGTGTGACTATTTGTTTGACTGTTTGATTGCTTGTGATTGTGATTTCAGTTTGGATTTGTAGTGGAGTTTGTATGTTGAATTGTATGTTGTATGTTACCTATTGTCAAGAAGGACATTGATGAGGGTAATAGCCCAAACTTGATGAGAGTGGAATGCCTATTATTGGAATGCCTAAACTTGACATTGATAATCTGTTGCCTATTGCTCTACCCTTTTATTTTTATTAATATTTTACTGCTAAGAAATTATTGGGACTTAGAAATTTTAATACAATAGATAAAGATTACTCAGTAAATGATACACCTTAAGAGAAAAAACAGATGATAAGGAATTAGAACGAAGAATAAAGGGATAAGAAAAAGATGGAGAAAAGACGCAACAGAAAAGATACAGCGGAAACATAAAATGATAGATAAGGGGTTTTCCTACTAGACCTTTAAGAAACCTGTTCTTAGAAACCTAGGTCACCGTAAGGGTTTTCCTACTAGACCTCTAAAAAACTTATTTCTAGCAACCTAGGTCACCGAATGGGTTTTTCCTACTAGACTTTCAAAGAACCTGTCCTTGACAACCTAGATCAAAGGGATGAAAACTGAAAGAAACCACCACGCAGATTCACCATAGTGCTGGATCCATCAATATTCTTCATGCAATAAGCGAAGCAAATCACTCACCTCATTTAACCATACTAATAAAATGTGCATAAAGCAACTAGAAATTTTATTCAACAATGAACCCTTATGACAAAGTAATTAGCAAATCTTCTTCATGTCCTTATACAACGAACCCTTATGACTGATCAACATATACTTCTTCTACTAGTTCTCCATGTAGAAAGGAAGATTTCATGTCCAATTGATAGATCTTACATTACTTTTGTGCGGCTAGTGCAATGAATGCCCTTATTGTATCTAGGCCAGCTGGTGCACGAAATTGCAATCACACTTTTGCAATCCGCACAACTAACCAGCAAGTGCACTGGGTCGTCCAAGTAATAGCTTACGTGAGTAAGGGTCGATCCCATGGAGATTGTTGGCTTGAAGCAAGCTATGATTATTTTATTATTCTTAGTCAGGATATCAATTATGATTATCAGTTTGAATTACTAAAAAAATTAAAAGAGCGTGAAATAATTACTTGTTGTTCAATAATGGAGAATATGTTGGAGTTTTGGAGATGCTTTGTCTTCTGAATTCCTGTAACATAATATTCCTCTCACGCAAAAGTGCAAAGTTCCTTCTATGGCAAGCTCTATGTAGGGTGTCACCATTGTCAATGGCTACTTCCCATCCTCTCAGTGAAAATGGTCCAAATGCTCTGTCATAGCACGGCTAATCAGCTGTTGGTTCTCGATCATATCGGAATAGAATCCATTGATTATTTTGCATTTGTCATCACGCCCAACACTCGCGAGTTTGAAGCTCGTCACAGTCATCCAATCCTAGAATCCTACTCGGAATACCACAGACAAGGTTTAGACTTTCCGGATTCTCATAAATGCCGCCATCAATTCTAGCTTATACCACGAAGATTCTGATTAAGGAATCTAAGAGATACTCATTCAATCTGATGTAGAACGGAGGTGGTTGTCAGACACACGTTCATGGATTGAGGAAGGTGATGAGTGTCACGGATCACCACCGTCTCCATAGTTAAGCGCGAATGAACATCTTAGATAGGAACACGCATGTTTGAATGGAAAAAAAGAAATAATTGCATTAATTCATCGAGACGCTGCAGAGCTCCTCACCCCCAACAATGGAGTTTAGAGACTCATGCTGTCAAAGAGTATAAAATTCAGATCTAAAAATGTCATGAGGTACCAAATAAGTCTCTAAAAGTTGTTTAAATACTAAACTAGTAACCTAGGTTTACAGAAAATGAGTAAACTAAGATGGATAGTTCAGAAATCCACTTCTGGGGCCCACTTGGTGTGTGCTGGGGCTGAGACTTAAGCTTCTCACGTGCCTGGGCTGTTTCTGGAGTTGACCGCCATGTTGTAACGTATTTTTGGCATTCAACTCTGGTTCGTGACATGTTTCTGGCGCTGAACGCCAAACGCAACATGGAACTGACGTTGAACGCCAGTTTACGTTGTCTATCTTCGCGCAAAGTATGGACTATTAGATATTGCTGGAAAGCCCTGGATGTCTACTTTCCAACCCAATTAAAAGCACGCCAATTGGACTCCTGTAGCTCGAAAAAATCCATTCTGAGTGCAGGGATGTCAAAATCCAACAGCATCAGCAGTCCTTTTTCAGCCTAAATCAGATTTTTGCTCAGCTCCCTCAATTTTAGCCAGAAAATACCTGAAATCACAGAAAAACACACAAACTCATAGTAAAGTCCAGAAATATGATTTTTTCTTAAAAACTAATAAAATTATATTAAAAACTAATTAAAACATGCTAAAGTCTACATGAAATTACCCCCAAAAAGCGTATAAAATATCCGCTCATCACAACACCAAACTTAAACTGTTGCTTGTCCTCAAGCAACTAGATAAATAAAATAGGATGGAAAGAAATTAAGAAGGAATAATATCTCAGAGTTTTAAGTGAAGCTCAGATTCTAATTAGATGAGCGGGACTGGTAGCTTTTTGTCTCTGAATAGTTTTGGCATTTCACTTTATCCTTAGAAATTTAGAATGATTGGCATCCATAGGAACTTAGAATTCAGATAGTATTATTGATTCTCTTAGTGTAGTATGTTGATTCTTGAACATAGCTACTTTATGAGTCTTGGCCGTGGGCCTTAAGCACTTTGTTTTCCAGTATTACCACCGGATACATAAATGCCACAGACATATAATTGGGTGAACCTTTTCAAATTGTGACTTAGCTTTGCTAAAGTCCCCAATTAGAGGTGTCCAGAGTTCTTAAGCATACTCTTTTGCCTTGGATCACGACTTTAACCACTCAGTCTCAAGCTTTTCACTTGGACCTGCATGCCACAAGCACATGGTTAGGGACAGCTTGATTTAGCCGCTTAGGCTAGGATTTACTTCCTTGGGCCCTCCTATCCACTGATGCTCAAAGCCTTGGATCCTTTTCACCCTTGCCTTTTGGTTTTAAGGGCTATTGGCTTTTTCTTTTTCTTGATCCAATGATTCCTTGTAATTTTTTTTCACTGCTATTTCTTGCTTCAAGAATCAAATTCATGATTTTTCAGATCAGCAATTAATATTTCTCGTGTTCCTCATTCTTTCAAGAGCCAACAATTTTAACATTCATTAGAGTTAAAGCTAAGATTAGAACTCAACAACCTGTATTTTGGGAAGTGGATGTTCCTCTAGTCTGTGGGGTGCTTGGTCCTTCAAGAATTAATTTCTGACGCTTCAGTTACCTCAAGTCACGCCCTTGCTCCTCTTGTTCCCTAAGCAATTCGCAAAGCATGCTATTTTGATTATTCTGTTCTTCCTTTATTTGGTCCATAGCTTCTTGCAACTTGGAAATAGATGCCTCAAGATGCTCCCAGTATTCAAATTGAGGGATTTCTGGGAGGAATTCCTGTGCTCTCCTCTTGATGGGATCATCCTGCAACTATTGTTTTTCTATTGATATTTTAGTAATTGGCCGCTCAATTGAGATATACTCAGTTAT
Organism: Arachis duranensis; assembly: GCF_000817695.3. Lineage (NCBI taxonomy): Eukaryota > Viridiplantae > Streptophyta > Magnoliopsida > Fabales > Fabaceae > Arachis > Arachis duranensis. The sequence continues at coordinate 40,622,834 of NC_029774.3, forward strand.
TCCCATCCTCACTCCAGCATCTTTGCAGAGCATAAAAATTAAGCTTGGATAAGCCAATTTGGCATCTTTGGAGTTCTTGTTTGCTATTTTGTAAAGTTCACACGAGATTATTGATGAACTTCTACTTCTCTTCCCAACATGATGCAGTGAATCATCACTGCTCTTTTAACAGTGACTTCAGAACGGTTGCTAGTGGGCAATATAGAACGCCCAATGAAGTCCAGCCAGCCTCTGGCGACTGGTTTAAGATCTTCTCTCTTGAGTTAAATTGGGATGCCAGTAGTGCTGGTAGTCCATCTGGCTCCAAGGATGCATATATCCTCTAGAATCTTGTCCATGCCCTTATTTGTTCTCATCATTCTCCTATTAAAGGAGTCTGGGTCATCTTTCAGCTGAGGCAGCTTAAAGATCTCCCTGATTTTGTCAGGGTGGATGTGAACAATCTTTCCTCTGACCAAGGTCCGATAGTCATAGAGGGCAGTTCCAGATATTCTCTGTCTGTCTGTTTGCCACAGATTACCATAGAACTCCTGAACCATATTCCTTCCCACTTTTGTTTCAGGATTAGCAAGGATTTCCCAGTTCCTGTTTCGAATTTGCTCTTGGATCTCCGGATATTCATCTTCTTTCAGATCGAACTTCACTTCCGGGATCACTAACCTTAGACCCATTATTTTATGGTAGTGGTCTGAATGTTCTTTGGTTAAGAACTTCCCTTGATTCTAAAGTGGTTTTGGAATATTCTCTTTCTTGCCTCTTGGAGTGGATTGTTTTCCTTTAGGAGCCATGATCTTAGTGAGTATGTTTTTGTGATCACGGATAAACACACCAAACTTAGAGGTTTGCTTTTCCTCAAGCAAAAGAAAAGAAAGGAGAGGGATAGAAGGAGTGCTAGTGTGGAATGGTGGATGAGAAGGGGGAGGCCGAATGGGGATTTAAAAGGGAGGGGTGGGTTTTTCGAAAATTTTAAAAAGATAAGATAGAAGATATGATTTATGAAAGATAAATATGATAAGAAAAAGATATAATTTAAAAATAAAAAGTTGTGACTGATATTGGAAAAGATAAATCTGAATTTTTATTTTGAAAAAGATTTTAAAAGATAATTGATTTTTGAAAAAATTAAAAAAGAGTTGGATTGGATTGGAAAAAGATTTGTGTTTATGGATTAAGATACATTTGATATTTTTGAAAAAGGGATTTTAGAATTTTAGGATTAAAATTGAAGGATGCAATTTTGGAACATGTTTATGCAAGGAATCATGAATTGAAACATAGAAAATTAAAAAAATTGTGAATTAAAAACGAATTTACATCCTCCCTACCATCCTGGCGTTAAACGCTCAAACGCTGCATGTTTTGGGCGTTTAACGCCCATGTGCAACTTCTCCTGGGCGTTTAACGCCCAACTGTTGCTTCTTTTTTGCGTTAAACGCTAGGAAATCCTTTGTCACGGGCATTTTTCTGAACGCCCAGGACGTTGTAAATGGCGTTGAACGCCCAGAAGGTGCTTCTTTTTGGTGTTCAACGCTTAGAAGATGCTCCTTTCTGGCGTTTAACGCCCAGATGGCTATCCTTACTGGCGTTGAATGCCCAGTAGGTGCTTCTTTTGGGCGTTCAACGCCCAAAACAGCTTTTACTGGCTTTTTCGCACCAGTGAGCTTCCTTTTTTGCTGTTTTATCCTCTGAATCCTTCTGTAACTCTGTGAACTTAAGCAGTTGCTATTTTACCTTGAAGATACTTGACATATACCTGTAAAAATCAATTAATTAACAAATAAGCTTTGTAAATGGCTGGGTTGCCTCCCAGCAAGCGCTTTTTTATTGTCTTTAGCTGGACTATTACTGATTTTTAGTCAAGTCTCAGTTTTGAGCATTCTTGCTCAAAATTACTTTCAAGATAATGTTTGACTCTTTGTCTATTAACAATGAACTTTTTGTTAGAATCATTATCCTGGAGCTCTACGTATCCATATGGTGACACACTTGTAATCACATATGGTCCTCTCCACCGGGACTTCAATATCCCGGGGAATAATCTGAGCATAGAATTAAATAGCAGAACTTTCTGCCTTGGCTCAAAGACTCTGGATGACAATTTCTTATCATGCCATCTTTTTGCTTTCTCTTTGTAAATTTTTGCATTCTCAAAAGCATTGAGTCTAAATTCCTCTAGCTCATTTAACTGGAGCAATCGTTTTTCTCCAGCTAACTTGGCATCAAGGTTTAGGAACCTGGTTGCCCAGTAGGCCTTATGTTCCAGTTCCACTTGCAAGTGACAGGCTTTTCCATACACAAGCTGGTATGGAGAAGTTCCTATAGGAGTCTTGAATGCTGTTCTGTATGCCCACAGAGCATCATCCAAGCTTCTTGCCCAATCCCTTCTACGGTTAATTACAGTCC
>NC_029774.3:40625369-40629384 GCF_000817695.3 Arachis duranensis
AAACCAAAGCAGAGTAAAGTTGTTTATTGCAGAAATGAGTGCCCCCATCACTGATTAATACTCTAGGGGTACCAAATCTGCTGAAGATGTGTTTCTGGAGGAATTTTAGCATTGTCTTAGTGTCATTAGTGGGTGTTGCAATAGCTTCCACCCATTTGGATACATAATCCACTGCCACCAGAATATAAGTGTTTGAGTATGATGGTGGGAAAGGCCCCATGAAGTCAATACCCCATACATCAAACAACTCAATCTCTAAGATCCCTTGTTGAGGCATGGCATAACTGTGAGGCAGATTGCCAGATCTTTGGCAACTGTCACAGTTAAGTACAAACACTCGGGAGTCTTTATAAAGAGTAGGCCAGTAGAAGCCGCATTGGAGGACTCTTATGGCTGTTCGCTCACTTCCAAAATGTCCTCCATACTGTGTGCTAGGGCTGAGACTTAAGCTTCTCACGTGTCTGGGCTGTTTCTGGAGTTGAACGCCAAGTTGTAACATGTTTTTGGCGTTCAACTCTGGTTCGTGACGTGTTTCTGGCGCTAAACGCAAAACTGCAACATGGAACTGGCGTTGAACGCTAGTTTACGTCATCTATCTTCGCGCAAAGTATGAACTATTATATATTGCTGGAAATCTCTGGATGTCTACTTTCTAACCCAATTAAGAGCGCGCCAATTGGACTCCTGTAGCTCCAAAAAATCCATTCCGAGTGCAAGGAGGTCAGAATCCAACAGCATCAGCAGTCCTTTTTCAGCCTAAATCAGATTTGTGCTCAACTCCCTCAATTTCAGCCAAAAAATATCTGAAATCACAGAAAAATACACAAACTCATAGTAAAGTCCAGAAATATGATTTTTGCTTAAAAACTAATAAAATTCTATTAAAAACTAATTAAAACATGCTAAAATCTACATGAAATTATCTCCAAAAAGCGTATAAAATATCCGCTCATCACCAGCTATAGATGCAAATGTCTCTATGTAATCTATCCCAGGAATTTGTGCATATCCTTTAGCTACAAGCCTTTCCTTATGATTCTGAATAGATCCATCGAGATTGAGCTTAGTCTTGTATACCCATTTTATTCCAATGATATCTTTATTTGAAGGGCGATCTACCAGTTCCGATGCGTTGTTCTTCTCGATCATCTTGATTTCTTCTTCCTTGGAATTTCTTCATTCTTCTTTCTTTTCTACTTCTTCAAATCTTGTAAGCTCGATCTTGGCAAAATTACATGTTCCATATATATCTTGTAGAGGTTTAGTTTTTCTTGGAGGAGAATCAGTGGTTACTTCTACTGTTAGAGTAGTTGTGTTTGCTTCTTCACATTGTTGTTCTTCAAGTCTTATAGGTGATTACTGTGATACTTCAATGCTTCTTTTCAAGACTTTTTCATCTTTCCAGTTCCATAAAACATTTTTGTCAAACTCCACATATGAGTTTCTTCGTTTGCAAGTTATATACACGATATCCTTTTGATTGTGTACTATACCCAAGGAAGATTTCTTTCTATGTCTTTTCATCTAGCTTGCTTCTTTTTTGTGTGAAATGTGGACATAGCATATGCATCCAAAGACTGTTAGATGTTTTGTAGAAGATTTTCGTCCACTCCATGCTTCGATTAGAATTTTATGTTCTATTGCCTTGGTGGATCAACGATTTAGTAGGTATACCATTGTCTAAATAGCTTCTGCCCAAAAGATGTTTGGAAAAATTTTCTCCTTGAGGATCGAGCATGCCATTTTTATCATAGTTCTATTTCTCCTCCCAAATACTTTATTTTTCTCAGGAGCATATCCCACTATGAGTTGATGCTCGACACCCTCTTTTCCATAGATGTTATTCAATTCTTTGGAAGTGTATTCAGTTTCTTTGTCGCTACGAAGTACTTGACACTGCGACCACTTTGATTCTCCACATGTTGCTTGAACTTCTTGAAGATGACAAAAACATATGATCTTTCACGTAGGAAATATACAACCGTCATTCTATTATAATCATCGATGAAGACAATGAAGTACCTATTGTTATTGAGTGATGAAGTCTTCATCGGACCACAAACATTAGTGTGAACTAATTCAAGCATCTCCTTAGCTCACCAGCTCTTCTAGAAGGAAATGGTTGACGATGTTGCTTGCCAGTAAGCATTGTTCGCAAGGTTGATTAATTTCGGTGATACTTGGTAGATCTCTCATTAGTTACTTTTGATGTAGCAGCTTTAATCCATGAAAATAAAAATAGCCAAATCTTTGATGCCACAACCATGAATTATCTTCTTATGCCTTTAATGCAGTTTCTATGATATAATTCTATTTGAGTGGAAAGCTTCTATTTTTTATTTTAACTGTTACTAGAATCCTTCTAGTTTTTCTTTCAGTTATGGTGCATGAGTCTTCTTCAAAGTAAAATATGTAGCATTTCTCCATCATTTGGCCAATACTAAGTAGATTTTTAGATAGTTTAGGAACTAACAGAAAATTATGGATATTCTTAGTTCCTATCTTGGTGTGTACGATGATTGTACCTTTGCCATTCACCTGCACCATCATTCTGTCTCCAAGTCTAATGCCAGATCGAACAGATTTATTGTTGTTACTCAATAGGCTTTGGTCACCTGTTATGTGATTACTACAACTACTATCGAGATATCATATGTCATCTTTCCTTTGCACTCTTCTTGTGATGATGCATAGAAAAGGCACTCTTCTCCCTCCTTTTCTTCAAAGAAGTTTGCGCGATGATTGATCTTCATCCTACAGTCTTTCTTCATATGTCCAAACCTTTTACAATTGTAGCACCGTCATTTTCAACGATGCCAACAATCTTTTTCTAGGTGGTTGGTCTTTTTGCATATGTCGCATGGAGAATATTGTTTTCTATCTTTAGTTTTATTTTCTATTTTTCTAGAAGTGTCTGAACTTTTAGAATTTTCTTCTTTTTCTTCCTCTTTTATTTAGATTCTGAGATTTTATATTAAGTTTAGACTGAAATACATTTTCTATTGAATTTTCATCATCTCGACTTGCCACTCTTTGTTCAAAAATAAGTAATGAGCTTATTAACTCTATTAGTGTTAACGTTGATGAATTCTTAGTTTCTTCAATTGTAGACACTTTAGGATCAAATTTAGAAGGCAAACTAATAAGTATTTTTTCACTCTCTTTTTATCGGGTAAGTCCTCCCATAAGATTTCATTCAGTTATTAAGCGAATTAATCTTGTATAGCAACTTTTTATTTTCTGAAAATCTTTCATTTTCATATTTGCATATTGCTTCTTTAGAGATTGGAGGAGGTTTCTGTGTACCTTTGTGTCGCCTCTGAATTCTTGCTCTAAGTTTTTTCACACTTCTTTAGCTAACGATATTTCTCTTATCCTCGAGAAGATTATCTTCGTTATAACTTGTTAGAGGAAGTATAGAGAAATATAATTTCTTTATTGTTCTTCTTTCAATTTTTCTTTTCTGCAACGGAAAGTGTTTCTTAATTTTCTGGCATGGTGAATCCTTCGTGGACAACATCTCAGAAGTCTTGTGCTCGTAGAAAGATTTTCATTTGAGAATGTCAGTCCTCATAATTATCTTCTGATAATATGGGCATGGAAATATTTATGGTTGAGATTGTCATAGTTATGGAGAAATTTGTTTGAGTGGGTTATAATGTGGTGGATATATATAATTGACAGGTTAGGAAGGAAAATTTTACGCCTAGTAGATAACTGAACGTAACTTTGATGCCACTGTTAATTTTATGAAATAGTTTGATGCTGATTTAGTATATTATGGATTTCAATATTGTAGCAAAGATGATTTTGATGAATAAGTAGTTTGCATGAATATTTTGAGAAAATTAATAGTTATATTATTGATGGGTTAAAAAAAAGTAAGAAGGCTAAAGAAATTTGCTTTTGTTAGTTAGTTACAATGAGTTTTATGATGGCCTATTTATAGACTTCACAAATTGATTCATTATAATTTTTAGATAATTCTAATTCTTAGATATTATAAATATTTTAA
>NC_029774.3:40629998-40657925 GCF_000817695.3 Arachis duranensis
ATATATATATATATTCAAATATCTTTTAAATTTGTAGGCATATTAGTTGATTATTCTTAATCAACCTTAAACATTTTGGTATATACATAAAGCTGCTTTGATTTTACTTTTTCTTTTGAATAAAGTATCGTTTTTATTTCTAACGTTTCGGGTAAGTTTTAAAGTTGTCTCTAACATTTCAATCGTTTTATTTAAGTCCCTAACATTTCAAAATTGACTCAATGTTGTCCTGCCGTTAGGGATCCGTTAACAGAATTGACGGCAAAACAAAATTGTGATGATTTTGAAACGTTAGGGATCAGACTTAAATAGGACGAAAATGTTAGGGACAAAAACGATACATAAAAATAAATTTTAATTTAATTTTATCTTTCAATAATATTACTTTTTTACTGTACATAGTATTCAATTATTTGTTAATTACATCTAAATAAATTACACTTAATCACATTATTTTTATTTTAAATAAATTTATTTTTTTATAATTTTAAAGATTTTTTATACATTAGAGACAAAATGTATAATTTATATTTTATTGTATATATTATTTTTTTTCTTTTTTGCAAATTTTTATACTAGTCTATAAACATTTCATGATAACTAAAAATCTTTAAAAGTAAAATTATAAAAAAATTAATTTATTTAAAATGAAAGTAATATGATTAAGTATAATTTACTTATTAGTTGTGATTAAAAAATAATTGAATACTGTATAGTAAAAATTTGATATTATTGAAAGATAAAATTAAAATTTATTTTTATGTATCATTTTTGTCTCTAACGTTTTTGTCCTGTTTAAATCCCCAATGTTTCAAAATTGTCTCAATTTTGTCCTGTCGTCAATTCTTTTAACGGATTTCTAACGGCAGGACAACATTGAGTCAGTTTTGAAACGTTAGGGACTTAAATAGGACGATTGAAATGTTAGGGACAATTTTGGGACTTACCCCAAACATTGGGGACAAAAATGATACTTTACTCTTTTCTTTTTTATATTGCGACAGTTTTGAGTTTGGACACTAAACATTAAAAAATAGAAAATCATATTTAAAAAAAAAAACAAATTGACAGCTTGCTCAAAATTTTGCAAGAAAATCCAAAAATAGATGGTAAAAATAAAAAATATAGAAAACTAATTATTTGTTAGTCAATTTTAGCTAACTTCATTTTTCTTTTTTAATTATAACTTTTTTTTTAGAAGATTTAGGATCTAGCTAGGATTTATATTTTATAATTTAAGATTGAAAATTTATGATTTAAGATCTAATTTTTAAGATAAAAAGAATATTTTTAAAAAGTTAGCTGATATTAATTGAAAATTTTATCCCTCCAATATTACTCAATAAAATTAAGAGGAGCACAACATTCGAAGTTGTAAAAGTAGCTAATTTTAGTTTAACTTCATCAACTTAACGTGGTTACGATATTAGGTACATATATACATCGGGCAATTGGTTTTGACAACCAACATTTTTTGAAAAAAAAAAAAGAGTAGTAGTTTTGCTATATATATGTAGTATTGATTAATATTTTTGGTTTTCTAACTCAAGTATATTAGAGTATCTAGGTTCAGATTCATACTCAATTGTAATAATACATAACATATTGGATTAATAGATAAGATGGATTTAAATAATTGAGCTTATTGAATTTTGACTAATTAAAACACTCAACTAAATAAACACAAAACCACAAAATCTTCCAAAATTTTATAAAATTTTTAAATTCTTAATTTTGTAAATTTTTCCTATCTACTTAACTTAGTATTATTATTGTATTCTTTATAAGTTTTTTATTGGAATTTTTTTTCTAAACAAAGACATTAAAGTATTCAATAATTATTATAATTTTTAATATTTATCATTCTAACTATAATTTTTTTAAATATTTTATGCTTATATATTCCAAATTTCTTGTAACTATAATAATAAAAAATTAAAGAATTAATATTTTTTTAAGAAAAAGACTAATACATATTAAAATATAGATTCAATAATATCAACTCCAGTTGATAATTTTATAACTTTAATAGTTTATGAAAAAAGTGAGATATAACTTTTAAAAGTTTAAAAAGTCGAATTAAATAATAAATTTGATTTTAATTATTTACAATAAAATTTTAAAAAATAACTTCAAATTTTATAATAACACCCTAAATAAAGTTAGGCAAAATTATTTTAAGTAGAATCTATACCAAAATTGTTTAGATACACGGCAAACTTTAGGATTTGCGGAAAAAGCAACAAAGAAGTTTCGATTTCGTTATGATTAGATGCCATCATAATTAATGTTACACTATAATAATTCAGAGTGTGTGAATGTTGGAATCTTGTCCTGGATTTTCCACAACAATTAGACATACATCAATCCTCATACAATTTCTATATTCTCTAGGTACCAAAAAAAAGTAAAAGAAAGAAAAGGTCAACAAAATGATGATGGTGCTAACTTTTTATGTCCCCTGATTTCCTGTAAGCTGGAATTAAGTGTTATATAGCCGGTTTTGCATATCAATTTATTAATATCTGCTCTAATAATTAATTACACAATGTTGTTTTGATTTCATTGGTTCCTATGGAGGCCGCAAAAGAAAAGTTTCGCTTTCATGGGGGCAAAGATCAGGGCTACATTATTACGAAATCTTGCCGAGTTAATTAATAATTAAGGATATATATTTATATATATAACAACTAATGCAATACGTACGTATTCAATCAAATAGAATGTTGTTTACTTTAATTTAGTTTAAATGAACATTTTGATTAGAGGAATAACTAGTTACTTTATACTTTTGACAACAAAAGCGCTCGTGCGACTCTGTCCGAAACCCCAAAAGCCTAAACGTATGCATATTCCAATTCATTTATTTTTTATTATTATTTACTACATGTTCCAGCACATTTAGATTGTCGATAATGTAGGAAATGTTTAGACAGTAGTACTAATAATATGAACCACACAAATGGTAATTAATTTATGAGGTGATTAGCAGATATTTTATACACTTTTTAATACTGTTTTCTTAATGTTTTGGTTATGTTTTGTTAAGTTTTATTGAGTTTTAATAGGCTTTAGTACGAAAATCACTATTTGGATGTTACCTTGAGTTTTGTAGTTTTTCTATGATTTTAGGTAATTTTTGGGTGATTCTAGCAAGTTTTGAAAAAGTCTGATTCAGAGACAGAGAAAAAGCTGTAGATGCTGTCAGATTCTGACCTCAGTGCATTCAAACGAGAATTTCTGGAGCTACAAAGGTCCAAATGACGTGCTCTTAACGGCGTTTGAAAGCTAATATCCAGGGCTTTCCAACAATATATAATAGTCTATACTTATCTTTAGAAATGATGACCCAAAACGGGCTTTGAACGCCCTACTGACCCCCTGCCTGGCGTTTGGACGCCCCAGAAGGACAAAGGTGGCGTTTGGACGCCCAAAAGGGAGCAAGCCTGGCGTCCAACGCCCCAAGAGGAGTCTTAGCACGTGGGGTCACCCCAATCTCATCCCAAACACTCACCAAGTGGGCACAAGAAGTGGATTTTTGCACCAAGAGTCCAGTTTATCTTACTTTTGTAATCCTTAGTCATTAGAATAGTATATATAGACAATAGTTCACCCTTGTTAGGAACTTTTGCCCTTTTGCACGTTTTACTATTTTTTGTAAGCTATGAGCAACTAAACCTCCTAAGTTAGGGTTAGGAGCTCTGCTAATTCTCGTGGATTAATAATATTACTGTTTCTATTTCAATATGTTTGATTTTATTCTCTTATGCATTCTCGTTCTTCATCTCATGAATTGACGATGAACCGTGACATTCATCCTTGTTCTGTAAAACCTGGTCAATTAATGATTAATTAACCCATAAATGAGAATTTATTCTAAAAAGGCAAAAAGTGATTTTTATGGCTTAATATGATAGAGGAGATTGAAACGAGAATTTCGATACCAATTTTATATAAATCGGACCAAGATTGGACCAAACGGGCCAAACTGGGTCAACCGGACCCATAGTGGGCCCTTGGCCCAACCTAACTAAGCCTAAAACCCTAATTTTCAGCACTCTCTCTCCTCATTACACACTCATACACGCTAAAAATGAGAATGGAGGGGGGAAGAACACTCTCTCAAGTTCTCACCCTTGGTTGATCTTCAAACCACCATAACTTTTGATCTAGAACTTCGATTGCCACACCGTTTGCAGCCACGCGTTCACTGCAAAGAGCTCTACAAAACCCACTACTTTATTCTTGAAATAAGCCAGGATTTGATCTCAGTTATTCATCCCTTAATTCGAATTTCATGGAGGAAAGTGTTAAGATTTTGGACTCTTTGATGTTATAGAATCCAACTCTCTTGAAGGAGAAGGTTAATCTTGTCTTCTTGAACCTTGGGTGTGGTAAGATTCTCAACCCTAGTGTAATTTGTTCGTTTATGATGTTTGAGTATTGAGTTTGTTGTGTTTGGGTATGATAATTGTGGCTTAGGTAGTGTGTATGTGAATATTGAAGCTTGATTGAGATTTTGAAAGCTTGGAGAAGGGCTTTGATGTGCTAAAAATCTGTTCTTGGAGGTGTTGATACCTTGAGAGTTTGTGGAAAAGTGATTTGGAAGTGCTCCGGTTGAGCGGGAAAAATCGGCTAAGGTATGGTCTTGGTTTCCTGTATCTAAAATGTAATGTGGTGTGAAAATTTAGACTAGAGGTCCTAGGATAGGCATTGAATTGTTGATGTTGTTGAATGGTTGAGATATATTATGTGGTTATGTATGTGATTATGATTATTGATGCCTTGATGGTTTGATGCATGAGAGATATGTATGTTGTGATATATGCTTGATGATTGATTGAGGTTGAATTGTGGGTGGAACCATGTTGGTGGTGAGTATGATATTGGTTAGGTATAATGATGGTTGATTGGAAATGGAGTTGTTGAAAATTGGGATGAGGAAGGATGTATGACATGCTAATGTGTTTGTAATTTAGCCATTTGATTGAGATAGGTTAAAATAGTGAGATGGTGGTTGTGAATTTGATGAAAATATTAATGTTGAGGTTTATTTTTGGTATGTTTTGAATTGATTTCAAAAGGGTTGAAACTGTTATGTTTTGGTCGATTTTAAAAAGGGTTGTAATTGGGCTGTTTTGAAAATGGCACTTTGTGGTTTTATATAGAAATATGGTTTTTGGTCATACTTTGATGGGGCATAACTTGATCTCCGGATCCTTGATTTGTGCCAAACTTTATTAGAAATGAAATTGGATTCGGGATATTTATTCCGTTCAAAGAATGGGCGAAAAATGATTTGAAACGGAGAAGTTATGCCCGTCGAAAGATTGGAGTGTGAATATGTGAATTCTGCAGCTTTTAACTTAGAAAAATTTTTGGCAGAACGCACCTCCATGCGTAAGCGTGGCCGATGCGTACGCGTCGTTTGCACTATCAACGCGTGCGCGTGGCCCACGCGTACGCATCGATATACTGCACCAATTGCCCAGCATAATTTTCGAGAGTTGTGCAAGAAATGTGCCAGTTTTGTGCGTGGGACACAAACCACATCCACGCGTATGCGTGGCTGACGCGTAGATGTCACTTGGCTGTTTTTCCCTCCACGCGTGCGCGTCACGCATGACCCTAGTTTCATCCCAAAGTTGATTTTTGAGTTTTAAAAGCCAAATTTCATACTTCTAAGCCTTCAATCTCACCCCTTGTGTCTTAAATTATTATGATATGCCTAGCAATGGGAAAAGAGCTAGGGAGTGTGGTAACTTGTGAATGAAGAAAGTGGTGAATTAATGATCAAATATGATTGTGTGAGATACGGAGGATGGCGGTGGAAGTGTTGTATGTGCCATGAACCGATGGGCTGTATTTGTTAATAAATTGGCTGAATATAGATTGAATTATGAGCCAGATGGCTGAGTTATTGCCAAGTTACGGTGGAGCCATTATTGATTTATGGCCGAGTATGATTGCATATATGCGTATTGAATGAAATGTGAATGTTGCACTTCCACTATCTGAGATACGAGTTTCCTTGGGTGAAAGCAGTGGCTAGTCACCACGTGCTCCAGGTGGAGACTCGATACTCTATTGACCCTATGTCGTAAGTGTGGCTGGACACTGTGAAAGTTTTGGATGAGCTTGCCCCGTGAATATACACCAGTGAGGGTGTTGGATATGAATTATGAATTATGAATTATATTGAATATAACTCGAGTTGGGGATGCACGACAGAGGGACAGTCCAATAGTTAGCTACCAAGACTTGTCAGGTTGGCTATATAACCGACAGATGATATCATCAGCCATTAGGATAGGCATACATCATATGCATATTATGTGAATTGTTTGAGATAGCCTAATTGACTGCATATTACTTGCTAATTGTCTAAATGTCGTATCTGTTTCCTATTTGTATATCTCTTGCCTGATATAACTGTGTTTACCACATTATACTCCTGCTGGTGGTTGGGATGTCTGAAGGAATTGGAAAGGGAAGTATTAGTTAGACAGAAGATCTTTACTTAGTTGCCATTTATGGTTTAGCCTGTTTATAAGCTTTGATTTATCTGTTGGAAGTTCTAGGATTACCTTTGGCTTTCCCAAGATATTACATGTTACATATGTGGGCATTGTTACTATATTGAGAACTTCCGATTCTCACCCATGCGGATTTTGTGGTTTTCAGATGCAGGATGTGAGGCTTCTCACTAAAGCATGCTGGAGACTTCTTGATTAGCGAAGATCCTTGGTTCTCGAGACTCTATTTTGGTTTATATGTTTTGCTTAAATACTTTTATCTCCACTAAATAATACAAACTATGGTGACTCCCCTTAGAGGAGATTTTGGAAAATAGGTTTTCTGTATTTTGCCCCTTTGGGTTTTTCTTTGGGTTTCTTGCTTTATATATTTACATGTATATATTTCTACGCTTGGACCGGTTATCTTCGCAACCAGATTTTGAGTTTTGATATTCCTGTTTTTGGCACTCTTTTGTATATATATATAATCTCGCTTTAGCTTATTCCTTTATTCGTTACGTTATCGATCGGAGTGTTGCACTTTCGAGTTACAATTTTGTTTTATCCCTTCTTCTTCAAAGGCTCCTAGTTATAATCATTTTTCACACAACTATACGTACTAAATTTTAATTTTTAGAGGTCGTAATGCCTTGCCATCTCTGAATTATGACTTAAGCATAAGTCTCTGTATGGTAGGGTGTTACATGTTCTACATGGGTTCCGTGTGAGTCTTGACCCAGATAGCATTGAACCATAGTTAGAGAGTGCATTACGGATTCCAAGAGAGTACTTGGGCAACTTTAGATATGTGACATAAAATTCCGTTGACTGTTGGTTACTAAGGTCTCTGTGGTGCTAAGGCTAGAGTCAGAAAAGCAGCATTCTCTGATTCGGAAGATCCAATCTTATCTGTGGCATTTTGAGTAGGATCGTGAAGGGAAGTGGATTGCTTAGAGCTTCATCTTTGGCTACAGTGAGAAGCCATGAGTCAACTTGATGGGAGGACATGAGTTACTCGGATATGGTGGTCTGCTGTTGTTTAGAAGAGATTAACTTGATGAGAGGACATGAGTTAATCACTTACGGCTGCCATTGAATGAATCATTCGTTATTGAAGTAGACAGTAAGAAAAGTTAATCTGGAAAGAAATAGCATCTCCGAAGCCTTAACTGAATCCTTATCACTATTTTCACACCAATCTGATATTTCGTTCTTTACTATTTCGTTTATGCTTTCAAACAAACAACTATATTTTCTAATCGTATGACTGAGATTTATAAGATAGTCATTGCTTGCTCAATCTAATAATATCTTCATGGGATTCGACCCTCACCCACATGAGAAATTACTTGGACGACCCAGTGCACTTGCCGGTTCAGTTGTGCGGAGTTCCATAAGGCCCTTTTCTAATTACCTTAGTTGGGTCGTTAGAATGTAGGGATGCACACGGAATGGATTGGATCAGATATGGCCAAAATTTCAATCCGATTTACACTAATCTCATCGGATCAAATCGGATCCCATATCTATACTTTTTGTGTTCAGATTCGATTCGATCCGATCTGCAAATTTGCAAATAAAATTATATCAGAATTCGGATGTATTCGCAAAAATAAAATTATTTTTAATTTTAAAAGAATCAACAAAATAAAAAAAATAGAAACTGGAACCTAAACCCAAATTTGGCATCAACGTTTACACTAAAATATATCAATTATAGCCTACACAACAATAACAAAGGTATACATTTCAAAAAATATTTGGAGCCCTAATTGCGCGAAAGTATATATCCGTTAGAGAAGCACAAGCAGAAGGAAGAAACTACAAAATGACGAGGATGCAATGACGAAGAGCAGCAACAAGTGGAGTGTAATACCTGGTCTAACCAAAATTAATTAAATAATAAGTTAAATAGGAGCAACTATGGTTGGAAGATTTGGCAATTGGAATTTGATAATTTAAATATGATATTTGGATTCAGTGAATTTTTCCGAGTCGGAAAACATAGTTTTCTGCGTAAAAGCGCGTAGTGGAATTTTGACCGGCAGTACTGGCTGAGACCTGTCTGGTACTGCAGTTGAGAAAATTGATTATGATTAAATAAGATTAAGAAATGAGGAATTATAATTAGGGGAGGTAGAAATATTTGAAGTGCGATTTAGAGCGCTAATCTTAAAGGTTTTGGTCCAAAATTGGGCCAACAGACAAAAATAAGTGAACCGGACCTAAGTGGGCCCAAGACCCAATATATATAAATATTAGTTATGAGCATTTCAGCTCATTTTACCCTAAAAGGAAGGGTTGGGGCGCTGAAATTGAGAAGAGAGAAGAGAATAGAGAAAACCTAACTCTCTTTGATCTTCAAACCACCATAACTTGAGCTACGGAGCTCCGATTGACGAGCCGTTTGCAGCCACGCATCACTCTTCTCATTCTCTAAAATTTTATCTAAGTTTTGTGGTGAGTATTCAATTCATCTCTGTCCAATTTTCGAATTTCCCCACTATTACACGTTTTTTGGTAGTTAGTGTTGAAATCTTGTGATTTTGGGTGTTTAGGGATACTCCAACATGGATTCTAAGTTGGTTCTATCCCTACTTCATATGGGCTGAGGTAAGAAGTGCTCAAACCCTTGTGATTTGTCATTTTTATGAGCCCTAGGTTGATGTATGTATGTGAAATTGGTTATGTTAGTGTATTTGGTGATTTTGATGCACAATTGGGAGGTTTGTGTTGCTTGTGGAACTTTGGTGAAGCTTGGAGCTAAGGGTTGGTAGAGACTTCCATAGAAGAGGCTCAATTGGTTTGGCTACAAGAGGTACAGTTTAAGTTTCATTTAAGTACCGTGTGGTGTGATGAGAATTCCTAGGCTAGATGCCTCTAGGATTAAGTTTAGATTGTGTAAATGGTTGGTGCTAATATGCATAGTTGGTATGTAATGTGAATTAATGATTGGGTTGAGAATTGTGTAGCCTTGTATGCTTGATGTATTGGGAATTTGATGTATTGAGTAATGAGTATTGATTTGTGGTTTATGCATTTAAATTGTGAAATTGGGCCGGAGGCCATGAATTTTGGGCCGGAGGCCGGAAAGAGGTAAGGAAGGTAAGTTGATGTGTGCATTGTATGATGACACAAGTGATTCGATGAATTTCAGATAATGAATATATGAATGACTGAGTTGGTTATTGAATAATAAGGTTTGAGGAGTTGAAGTGTAGAATTTGGTAATTTTGAGTGAAATTATATAGATGAGGTATGTTTGGTTTTGGTTGAAATATATTATGTGGTCATATATGTGATTATGATTATTGATGCCTTGATGGTATGATGATGCATGAGAGATATGTATGTTGTGACATATGCTTGAGGAATGATTAAAGTTGATTTGTGGGTGAAACCATGTGATAGTGAGTATGATATTGATTATGCATACTGATGATTGATTGGAAATAGTATTGTTGGAAATTAGGGTGAGGAAAGATGTATGACATGTTAATGTGTTTGTAATTTAGCCATTTGTTTGAAATGGGTAACAATGGTTATATGGCGGTTCTGTGAATTGTGGGAAGGTGTTAATGTATGAGTTGAGGAGGCTTGATGTTGATTTTGGTATATTTTGATTGATTTAAAAAGGGTTGAAATTGGCATGCTTTGGTTGATTTTAAAAAGGGTTGAAAATGGCTTGTTTTGAAAATGGCACTTTGTGGTTTTGTATGAAAATATGGTTTTTGGGCATACTTTGACGGAACATAACTTAGACTCTGGATCCCCGTTTTGTGCCAAAATCCTTTAGAAATAAAATTAGATTCGGGATGTCCATGCCGTTTGAAAAACGGGCGAAAAATGATTTAAAACGAGGATGTTATGTCCGTTGAAAGATTGGGGGTTTAATCTGTGAATTCTGCAGCTTTTAACTTAGAAAATTTTTAGCAGAATGACCCTCCACGCGTAGGCGCACTTGGCGCGTACGCGTCGTTCTTTAAGAAGGCACCATCCACGCGTGCGCGTGGTGTGTGCGGGCGCGTCGATGCGCTGCACCAATTGCCCAGCCATTTTCCCGAGAGTTGTGCCAGTTTTGTGTCTGGGGCGCAAGTGCATCCATGCGTACGCATCGTTTGGCTATTTTTCAATCCACGCGTCCGCGTGAATGACGCATACGCGTCGATGAGCTTTGTGGCAATCCACGCGTGCGCGTGGAGGACGCGTACGCGTGGTCATGTTTTCATGCCAAAGTTGATTTTTGAGTTTTAAAAGCCAAATCTCATACTTCTAAGCCTCCGATCTCACCCCTTATGTATTAAATCTTTATGATATGCTTAGCAATGAGGAAGGAGCTAAGGGATGTGGTAACTTACGAATGAAGCATGGGGAAAAGTTGTGATCAATGATGATCAAAGATGATTATATGAGATATGGAGGATGACGGTGGAAGTACCGTGTATGCCATGAACCGAAGGGCTATATTTATTGATAAATGGCTGGTTCTTGATTGAACCATGAGCCGGATGGCTGAGTTATTGCCGGGTTACGGCAAAGCCATTATTGATTATGGCTGAGTATAAATGCATATATGATTAATGAATAAATGTGCTAAATGGATAATAATGGAAAATGTTGAAATGCGATGTGTGACCCCGAGTAGTAGGCAGTGGCGTTGTCCACTTGCTCCGGGTATGAGAATGTTTATGATAAATGAGTTTAATTATGGAGTTTTGAATGAACGTATTTGTGATACCTGGGTAGTAGTAAGGGGTGGTGGTTCGTCCCGCTTGCTCCAGGTTAATGTTTGAGATTTGATAACAATGAGGATTGCTTTTAAACTGAACGAATCTATATTCTAAGATCCTGGGCAGTAGCAAGAGTTGTGGTTCGTCCCACTTGCTCCAGGTCAGAGATTGTGACGCCTGGGTAGTAGCGGCAGTAGTGGTGAATCCACTCGCTCCAGGTTGAGCTTTTGAACACCCGTCTGGGTAGTAGCCGCAGTAGTGGTTATTCCACTGGCTCTGGGTTGAGCGGGTAGTAGCAAGGGGGTTATAGATCAAGCCTACTTGCTCAGCAAGGGGTGTTTCTGTCCAATGGTTAGCTACCAGGACATGTCGGGTTGGCTATATAACCGACAGAAGATATCATCAGTCATAGGGCAGGTATACATCATTTGCATATGTTTGAATTGTTTGGGTTTGCCTATTTGTTTTGGATTTCTACATCATATATACTATGTTAACTGATTATGTGCTACTTGTTTTACTTGTACCTTATTTGTGTATTACTTGCCTGTATTGCGTGTGCTTGTACAACTGAGAGGCCCTTCATGCTGGTATCGGTGGATGTTGAAGGCTGTTCTTGATGAGATAATTTGAGCTCCCTGGGTAGACGCAGTGATGTGGTTTCACTAGCTCCAGGTGAGGGTATGATGTATTGATACAGAATTGCTGAGGTAGAATAACTGGTGATGGTTTTGTTTATGATTCTGAGTCTGATTCGTGGAAGAGTCAGCGAGTTGGAAAACATGTGAAACATGAATTAGTTTTAGCACTCCTTTATGACAGTTGCTTATTCATGGATTAGCGAGAACCTAGGATGGATAATTGTTGAAGAAGTTAGGGTGCTTAGTGAGTTTTTATTGCAGCGCATTGTATTTATTTGGCACTTTTACCGTACTGGGGACCCATGGGCCCGGGGTTCTCTTTCCGTATATATCTCTTGTTTTTCAGATACAGGTCCAGGTGCTCAGAAGTGAGTTGTGGGTCATCCGAGAGACGACGAAAATCCTTATTTTCTCTACTTTGTGTTTTGCTTAGAATCTCTCCACCTTTGTTTTGAAAGGATTATATTATGTATTGAACTCTTTTGAACTTGCCTATAGAGGCTCTCATGTTTCCTTTGGGAGAGATTAGGATATACTGTTGTCAACTACTTTCATACTGTACCCTAGCCGACCTAAACTTCGCGGATCGCGACTAGTGGCTATTTACTTATGTTATATATATATATATATATATATATCTGTTATCTATCTCTTAATCTCCTTTATGCCTTGTCTGTATATCGCTTTCGGCTTCACGGTTTATCTTTTTGTTGTCGAAACGTGAGTGATACATCTTCGCGATTTTATTTATACTCTTTTCATGCTTCTCGATTAATACTCTTTCCGAAATTACCTATACTTATATATTAAAAATCCACCTGAGAGTCGTACCACCGTAATATCATTGACTTATGACTCGAGCATAAGGATTTGAATATTAGGGTGTTACATGGAGGAGGAACAAAAGCGAGTGCACGAGCAAGGAACAGCGGTGAGAAGAGACGACGATCGTGCCGATGGAGGAGACGACGAACCGAGACAACAATCATGCCGATGGAGGAGACGACTACCGTGCCAAAGGAGGAGACAATGACGCGACAATGGAGACGAAGAAGTAGATGTGGTCTCAGTGGTCTGAGATGACGATGGAGGAGATGCAATGACAGAGGTGAATGGAAGTGATGGATGAGGTGAACGGCAGTGATGGATGACAAGGACTAGGTCTAGGTGAGAGAGACGAGGGAGAGCAGCGCCGTTTACTTGAGTGTCTGGGTTAGGGAATTAAGGTTTCTATTTCTTAACTATAGTATTTATATTATGGGTGTAGATCCGTGGATATGCGGATCGTATCCGCAGATATCATGGCAATATCCGCTATTCAATCCAATGACTATGTGGATCGGATAATATCCACAAAATGTGAATTGGATGTGAATAAATACCGCATATATACGGATATTTTTCGATCTATGTGCAGCCATATTAGTATGTTTTGTAAAAAATTTGCAACTTATTCATATAAAACTCATAAGTTGCAAATTTTATTAATTAGTGGAATTATTCCTTTTAAGAGTATGAGATAGGTTAAAGTAATAACAGAACTAAGCTAAAGATTTTGTTTTTCTGTTGTTTTTTATTTAATTTTACTTTTGGGTTTATTTATGTTCCGATGTTGGTAATATTGTTTTGAAGTCTAGTTTATCGATGATGAGATTTGTCATTCAAATCCTTTCTTATAGAGTACGTAGACAGAATCATATGGTGATTCTGAGTTATAATTGGGTTGGAGAGTTCTTTATCGAACTTTCTTCAGTAATTATGGTTAGAGTCAAACAAAAAAAAGTGGAGATGTATTTGCAAAAAATATTTTGACACTCAAATCAATAAATATTTTAGAAATATATAAAAATTCAATAAATATAGAAGGTTAGAAATAAATATAAAAACATAAAATATGATATTAGTTTGTAAAAATTTGTAAATCTCTCTTTATGAGGAGGTAAAAAAATGTTTTATATAGACGTTATTAGGTTGATGAATAACATGAATATTATGATTGTTCGGTCATGAAGTTGGTAATAATGAATAATAATATCATTAGTTACAAGTTAAGAATGAATATACAATTAATTAAAGATCAAATTATAACTTATCATGAACAATAAAATTGAATTATAATTTATATTGAGCAACAAATTAGTTTAATTTTTCAAGAGTGGTATATATCAAGTGCTTTTGTTTTGGTGTGTGACAATACACACTAAAAGATACTTTAGATAGAGAATGTAGTAAGGTAGGTCTGCTAGTTGCGGTTTTATTGGAAGAAAAAACCTTTCGAGTAGCTTAGAAGAATGACAATAAAAAACTTAGAGTTTATTCATATATAGTAAAGCTACAAGTACTATTTGGTTTCTTTATTGGCTCTTGCAATCGAGTACATGGTATAACATAAAGATACCAAATTCAAAGAGAATGGAGAGTGAAGAGAGCGGATGGTGAGCAATCTTGAGAATGGGAAACATGGTGAGATATCGGCCATGTCGGAGGAAGCTATAAAGAGGAGAACATGGAGATGGATGCATCTAGTGTTAAAGAGGAGAGTTTTAACAAGTTTAGGGTCTCCTTTGCGAATAAAGTGGTTGGGGATACCATACCAAAACTGCTTTATTTCTAGAAAAATAGTTTTTAGCGGACATTTATTTTACTTTTAGCGATAATAAGAATAATCGTTAATATATTTATTAGCAATTAGACATTAGTCATTTTATGTTTTGTAGTTAAAAAGTTTTTGCGGCAATTATATAATTATTAGTTAAGACCTTTTTAATTGCCAGAAAAAAATATATAATTATTATTATATATAGTAACAACGACAAATATATAATTACTACAAAAATATAAGTTAAATAAAATATATAATGACTATTATATTATTGCTACTAAAAATTTTTCAATAAAAATCATTTTAGTTGTAGTGTTCTTGATAATCTTATTGACGGAAATGATCTAGCTATATATGGTGTCAAGAGGATAAGGGAGTGGCATAATTCTATCGGTAACCTTTACGAAAGAAAATAAAATGGCTTTGGTGAAGCTTTATGAAGGATCTATTGTCATCAATGCAAAGTCTTAGGGAAACATTTTAACTATTCACCTATGGTTCATTGTTTAAAACACAATAATGCAGCTAGAGTATATTAGAGTATTTTTAATATGTTGATTTGGTATTTTTTTATGATTGGAGTATTTACTTTTTGAAGATGTTAGATATTATTTATTTGTTATTTAGTTACTAAAAAATTCAGTGAACATTTTAAGTCTGATGTTTTTATTAGCAAAGAATTTAGTAGTTAGAAAAAAACTAATAATAGAGTGAAATCAGGGAATTGTGCTCTTTTTTAAGTTTATTGGAGATGATTCTTGTTCATTACACAATAGTGTAATTAGAACATGTCTAGATTTATTGAATGAAGTATATATGCTATATCTAAAATGTAATTTAAGATCATACTTTTTAGAAAATTTAAATGAACCATTAAGTCTAAAATTCTTCATTGATGTAATTCGTCAACTAACATTTTAAGTTTATGTTTTTAGAAGCCTTTATGAGACTCATAATATCTTACGGTGATGAAGTTACAAAGACTGTGTTAAAAAAATATTCCATATAATATTTGGTATAGTTCACATTAGATTCAAATAGAAATCTTCCATATTTTTTCAAATAAAGTGAGATAAACATATTTGTGAAAAATTTGGAGATTTACATTATAGTAGATGAAACTTGTGATGAATTTAGAAGAGAATAAATGACACTTGTTTTAAGATTTGTGGATATACATGGTTTTATTTGAGAGCGTTTGTTGATCTTATACATGTTAAAGATACTACACATCGTTCTCTTAAACAATAATTGTATGGTGTTCTTTCTCAATATTGATAAGGAAAAAAAAGTACGAGGAATAAAAGATACAACCGAAATAAAAAGATAACAATAAAAGGATAAAGGATATTGCTTTTTCTACTAGACTTCTAAGAAACCGATTTTTAGCAAACTAAGTCACCAGAAGTATTTTTTTTTTTACTAGACCTTCAAAGAACATATCCATGACAACCTAGATCAAAGGAATAAAATTGAAAGACCTAACTAAAAATTAAGTATTGTTTGGTCGCTAAGATCTAGGGTCAAAATTGAAATTGTCCATAACCTTTTTTTGTTCATCAAGATGATTTTCAACGTTCTGTTTAGTGTTAAAATTATCTTTTTGAACACAATAATTTTTTAAATGACAGAAATACCTTTTTTTTATTTCAATGACATCACATCTATCACCACACTACTGTCTCCTCCTCTATAGTCACCACCACTAACAATACCATACTTCAAATTCTTCACATACAACAAAGAAGGCACACCTTTACATACACCATGGGATTTACCGATATCATCTCAAGTAACCTAGTTCAAGCCTCAAACCAACAGGGTTACTGCTCCATAAAATCCATCTAACCCCATGAGATCTTACTTTTTCACTGCTGAATACATTAAAAAATACCTTATCTACTTCCACAACTCCACCACTCTCACCTTCTTTCCAACTCTCACAAGCCGTTTCATTATAACCATAGTGACAAATACGAGACCGCCATATGCAACATCCTCTATAACAATCAAGGATCACTCTTCATCCATGTTATAGCAGAGAACACAACCGTCAACAACATTCTTCAATCCGAGTATGTTCCTTCCATTGTTCGTTCATTCTTCCCGCTTAACGGCTTTCAGAACCACAAAAGAACTTCGCAACCACTGCTCGCAGTGCAAGTCATGGAAGATGATGGAGGCTGATCAATGACAATGGTGGGAAGGAGGGCGTAGAGGAGTGTTTTCAATTATCAAATTTTATCAATGATAAATTTATCTAAAAGATAATTTTATACTAAATTTAACGTTAGGGACAATTTTGAACCAAAAAAGGTTAGGGACGATTTCGATTTCGATCCCAAACCATAGAAACTAAAATAGTACTTATGCCTAAAAATTACTTTAGGTTGGATCCTTCAATTTCTTCATGCAACAGGCAAAACAATCACACATCTCACTTGAATACACATAAAAAAATGTGCATAAAAGCATTCATAAAATTTATTCATCAAAAAACTTTATAAAATGTCTTACAAATTTGCTTAAATAGACCGCTAATTAATAAGTCTAGATGTGAGCCAAATCTTCCCAGAATAAATAATAAAATCTAAAATTAAATAAAAGATATGATTCCAAAATTAATTCTAATTAATTTTAATTATATTTGATCTTATATAGTATATCAGATCAGATTTGATTGAAATTTAAACTCCTAAAATTATGATCACTAATTTAAATCAAATTTGATCTTATTAGATTAAATTAGATTTGATTTAAGTTTTAAACTCTTAATATACGATAACCAACATAAATCAAATTTAATCTTATTAAATTAGATCATATTTGTTTTAAATTTTAAACGCCTAAAAATACTACTAAACAAATCAAAATAAAATAAAAAATATTTTGAAAAATCCTGATAACAAATTAAATTTAATTTTAACTAAATAAATTTGAATTTTGTACCTCCTAATGAACTTGAAAGGAACTCTTAAGCTTCTTGTTGTCCTTATTTTGTCCAATAGATCTTGTCTTTTCTTCTTTAGCTAACAATTGGTGCATTTCTTCATGTAGGAGTGTTGAAAAGTTAGCACGCACCATTATTTTTGAGATAAATTCTTTGTCTCCTTAATGTTTAAGACTAACATAATATAATTTTTCTAGTATTCAGATTCTTGAACATAACAAGATTACCATTCTGTACATTGTCTCTAAAGTGACAAAAATATCCTTAAGCACGTATCATATATATATGGTCTTGATGCCTCTAATATTCTTAGTCAAGGATATGATTATGCCAATAATATGGAGGAGAATGAAAATGGTTACAAGCATTATTATTAAAATATTATCCTTATATTTATTATATCAATTGTTTTGCTCATCGATTATAATTTGTATTGGTTGCTGCATTTAGAGAAGTTATTCTTGTACATTAATTAGTTTCTTTTTTAAATTGACTTTCATTGTCAACACTATTTATTCTTCTAGTAACTGACATGATAAGTTGCATGCTTCCAAGATAGATGAAATTGTTTATTTATTAGAGATTGATAAACTTAATATTGGTAAAGGGGTAAATCAAATTGGTACTTTGTAATGAGTAGGCGATACTCTATAGGGTTTTCATCATTTTTCTTCTATTTACAGTTTGATAAATTTTTATGGTGCAACTTTGACTGTTTTACAAAATGTTATTGTTGATATATATCAATTTATTCTCAGCATGGTGATGTAGATAATAGTGCTTATAATCTTGACCTCATTTGAGTTTGTATTGATCGTGTATTTGATGAAAGATATTATGAAAATAATTAATTTTGTTTTGTCAAGCTTTAGAAAAATACTCTCAAGACATAGTTAATATTGTCCAACTAGTCCATTCTATAAAAACAGTTCGTTATACAAAATATGAGAGATGACAAATGAAAGGAATTATTAAAAAACATGACATTATCTTTTGAGCAACATGATATTCTAATTCCTAATTTAACTGCTTCTTATGTAGTAAGATAAAGATGCTCGTGTCACTAAAAAGATCATATCACAGTTGAACATTATTTTAGAGTGCATGAAAAAAAGTTTAGTCACAATTGATAAATAATTACAAAAGTTAAATAACATATTCAATGATCAAATAATAGTAAATCTACTAATTTTATGGTCTACTCTATTGTCTAAGGATATTTGCAAATATTTTATCATTACTAAAATTTCTACTTTTATTGATAGTTACTATCTCGAGGATTTTATTGAACAAAAGAAGATTAATTTGTCTTTTTGGTTTCGACATTTTATTCTTGATGCTCGTCAACATCTAAAAATGGGGAATATATCAACTATTTGTGAATTGTGTAAATCTTTAACAGAAATAAAAAAATAAAAAGCATATTACTTGATGATAGATAGGTTGATTTGTTTAATATAAATTCTTTTAGTTTTTACAGCTACTACAAAACGATCATTTTTAGCAATAAAAAAATAAAGATAAAGTAGGTAAGTTAGTCCTGATTAACTCTGTATTGAATAGCTTGCCGGTGTACTATTTGAGTCTGTATAAGATGCCGAAGGCAGTGGCAGAAAAATTGATTTCGGAGTGGGTAATGCCGTGGTAAGGAACACAGCTCTCCTTTTCAAGTGGTGGTGGCGTTTCTCAAAAGAGGAGTGTCCATTATGGAAGAAGGTTGAACCACAATGTGATATTGTCAGCTCAGACATTGCCTAGTAGAGGAGATCCATGGAAGGATATCTGTCAATTGCAGTTCAAGAACCATAATGTGAGAGATAAGATGATTACTGGGTTGTCTATGGAGGTGGGTGATGGAAGGAGGACTCGATTCTGGGAAGATGTTTGGCTACAAAGTGGTTCGCTTAAGATGAGTTTTTCAAGGCTCTTCTCTGTTTCAAACCAAACAGGATCTGTTATAGGGGATTGTGGGTTTTGGGATGGGTTAGAGTGGATTTGGAACCTCCAGTGGAGGCGAGAATTATACCAATGGGAGTTGAAACTAGTGAATCAGTTACATGAGACTTTAAGACCTGTAAAGATAGCATGTGATACGCAAGAAAAAGTTGTTTGGAAGTTTGACAAGGAATGCATTTTTTCAACTAACTCTTTTGTGCAGGTGCTGTAGTCAGAAACGCTTCCGAAGGATATTACCAGCTACAGTTTCACCAGAACCATATGGAAAGGTTTGGTCCCACCATGAATGGAGTTATTTACCTGGTTTACTTTAATAGGAAGAGTAAATACTAAAGAAAGATTGCATAGACTGTGCATTATTAGCCACGATGATAATATGTGTGTTTTATGTAAAAAAGATGTGGAACATATTCACCACTTGTTTCTTGGTTGTGAGTTTACATGGCAGGTGTGGTGTGAATGACTATCTGAATTTGGGAGGTTGTGGTCTGTTATGGGTTTATTGAAAGAACACTTTGAGAGTTGGACAGGTGTCATTAGCAAGAAAGCAGAGCACAACAAGTGGCTCATATGTTTTTTTATAGTTATATGGAATGTTTGGCTTGAGAGGATCGGAACAGGCGAATATTTAACAACAAGAAAGCCGGTGTACAAGAGATGTTTCACAAATCCTTGACCAATTATAGAGAGTGGAGTAGTGCAGATCCCTTTTGTTGTTGATAACAATGCTGAAGATAACAATAAGGATTGTGTTCAAGTTTTTTGTTACTTTGTTGTCTGAGTTCTTTTGGTTCTGTCGCTCCACCTTATTGGGTTGAGCTCATTTGTTCAAAAAAATAAATAAATAAAGACAAAGTCAAAAAATAAGATGGAAAATGACTTTCTCATAAATATTTTAAATATTTTTATTGAAAAAGATTTTTGCTAAAACATTTAGTTTTAATAATTTAATTATTGAAGATTTTAAGTCATTTATAACTTAGAGAATACTATTATAAAATATTTTATAATTTTTATCTAATAGTTATTTATTTGTTATTATATTAATAACAAACTTTAAAAACATTTATATTTATACATTTTATTTTAATATAAATATTATTATTATATAATTTTTGTGTTAAAATTTTTTGATTCCAAAATTCATTTTCAAACTCCATTGCTAAACCCTGCTTCAGATACACACATAACTTAAATTAAATATTTATTATTGACTAATGAAGTATTGTATACATATTAAAATTATTCACATTCAAAATAAAAAAAAGGGATCGTCACTTAATAAGACTAAAATAGTAGTAACAATTTTTTATAATAAAAAATTTTAAAAATTCAAAATCACTTCAAATAAAAATTATTCAGCATTTATAATCATTTTTTATTTTAGAATTATATTATATATCTTATTTAAAATTTGAGTATTGAACGTTTATTATTTTTATTATATTATATAATTGAAAAATATTAAATTTATTTTATCTTAATATAGTAAAAGTAATGTAGATTTTATTGTAGTTTTTATCTTAGTTAATGTTTGTTATTTGTTTTCGTTCTTTTATGAGTAATGTTATATAATCAAACTTTTTTTATAAATTAAATTAAACAATAAAATTTAGAATAATATTATTCATTCATAACCGATATTTGTTAATATTATACTAATTTAGTTAAACTTAAATGTATAACATTATTCTTCACCTGTATATTCCCATTCTTCGCAAAAGAATTTACTGTAGTGCGCGCATGGATCATTCCTTTTTAACTTTCTGAGGTGCAATATTGTGCTAATATTAATGTTAAAAAAATATTGCTATATTCGTTTCTTCGTACTTTAATTGATTTTAGTTATATTCGAAAAATATACTTTTATACATACTGTGAAAAGAAAATTAAAGCGAGGCTGGGGACATTTAGAATCCGAACTTTAAATTAAAATACTCATGACTGTTGTACCACTTGTATTTCACTTGGGAGATACTCAATAATAATATCTCCAACAAAAATAAATATTAAGAGACATAGGTTCCATCCCCTTGAAGGAATCCCAATTATTCATCTCTACTAGACTCTTCAATTTAAATATTAGTTTCCCTTTAAGGACTACAACAGTATCATTTCTTTAATAGTTTTGATTCTCTAATTGATTAGGAGCTATCATCAGCTGCTTTATTTGTTGCATTCTCTTGTAAATTAAAGCAGCGTTATCTTTTCTATACACAACACATTATTATTATTATGAACAAAGATCTTTGCAGTGAATAATTTTATATATATATATATAGTATTTGAAAGCCATCATCATGCATGTCTATCTAGCAAACCTACGATGATTAATTATTATGCCACACAGCGAGGTGTTAACCTAGGATCTCAATTATTGCTAGGTTCCACTGCACAAAATTAGAAAGGTAAAATGAAATTATTATTATACACTAATATATAACAAAGACAAAGAATCATTAATGCACCAAACACACTTATTGCCCATTAACAATGAAAGACTAATAAGAACATTATGAAATTTCCTCAATTATAATCTTTCCTCTCTACACAATTAGGGGGAGAGAGAGAAAGAGAAGAAGAAGAAGAAGAAAAAGGAAAGAAGATACAGCTAGCATTGTGCACCTTTCACATATGATTTTGTCAACCTAACGTATCTAAGGGTATGTGTAACCTGATTTATATAAATGCCAAATTAAAGTCATGCAGCTTTTAACCCCACCCCATCTAACAAAAATATTAAAGTACAAACAAAGGCTATGATCTGAAGCCTGGGACATTATGTGTGTACACCTGTGCCCAGCTAGTTAGTGAACTCAGCTAGACCCACCATACATACATAACCTATTGAAAAGCCTTCAACTATATCGGTATATCCGTGTTTCAGTAATAGTTAATTATTGATCTTAATTATATATATTATATATTTTTTATAATTAAGATCAACGCTTAAAAATTACTGAAACACCGAGACAATGATACACTTGAAAATTTTTTTAACCGATTTCGGATGACAGAATTAAAATAAATATTCTTTTTTAGATAAATTTAACATCTGTCACTCCATCAAAACTAAGTTATGCTTCATACTGTATGATCGGCAACTTGAAGCATAGCCTTTGTGAAAAACGTTTAAATCCGAGTTTCTAATATTTGTGATAAGCTTGATTTAAAAATAAAATATTTTTAAAATAATAGTTAATCTTTGTTGAAGATTCTCTGTCCAGGTGATAGAATCATTCTTGGATCAAATTGGAGTTTTCTTTCCAAGAAAGTCCTCCATTTATTAGGGCCAAAGTGTTTTGTCCAATCTTCTTGTGTGCTGTAGTGGGGAAGATATTGCTTAACCTTAATTCCAGCATCATTACAAAATTTCAAGATTTCTTTGTTTTGAGCATCAAATGCCTTCCAATTATCAAATCCACTTGAGTGCAAAAATCCAACTGTATAAAAGATATCCTCCTCTGGTATAGATGCTGACATTCTTTTGTCCCACCTGAAACAAGTAATTAATTAATTAATTACATATTAACTTCCAATTATTCAACTTTAATGGACAAGATAGATTTGTGAATTAACTAAGGAGGACCTCAATGATACACACACATAATTTAATTTTGTTTAAAAAAATATATATACACACAAAAATTAATTATTAAATCAATCATCATTATGTATTATTTAATTTTTTAATATTTTTTTATATTTTAATATATATTTTATATTAGTAACTATTTTTTTTATTGTTCATTGTATCTCTCAACTCGACTGATCAATAACTAATCCAACATGAATGTAAGTTCTATTTAAAAAAATTTTATTGGTTAATAGATTGTTGCATACACAAGATAGAATTTGATTCCTGACACTTACTTAAAAGAATTAACAAGAATTTATCACTCAAACAACCTAAATTAATTATATTAGCGGCGAATTTTGTGACTGATTTTTCATGTATACCTATATATACCTAGTATAATTAGTTAGTTTAAGAGTATATTAATGACACGTTAAAAAAGGTAAAAGTAAAACTTTTTTACCTTTTCCTAATATTCTAACGCACTCGTTAATTAATTAATTTCATTAATTACTTAATTAATAATAATAGTAATAATATAATATATTATTGTTGTTGTTAATCCAAGCTAAGGCTTACTTGCTTCTATTCATGGGGTAAATCAAGACAGGTCCTGTGGTGATGTTTCGTTTGAAAATGATATTCTTGAATACGCCGGAATCAAAATCCATGATTTGAGATTTGGGTATAAACAAATTAAGCCATGGATGAGGAACATCCCATTGTCTTTGTGACTGAAGCTTCAACTCTCCACTTCTGACTCTATTCAAGAACTCAACATATGACACTTTTTTCTCATAATAAAATCCCGGCATATAGCTAAGTCCTTCAAGCAAACCTTGCATTTCCTACATATATATATACACAAACAAGAATAATATTATATTACTTAATTGATCTTAGTGTGTTAATATTTTTACTCCAACCAAACACATTAGTTAAAAAAGAAAGACAATGTATGTAGTTTGCATGAAAAGGGTTAATTATTATGGTTTCAAAAAAAAAAAGGAAGAAAGGAAAAAGACAAAATGAGCAATATATACCTTGTCCACATTGTTTTCAGATTTTTCATCATAATATTTGGCCAATTCAAGACAATAAAGGATGCTATGTTGAGTTACTAGGGAAATGATTCTTGGATGGTCGGCTAAAGGGAAGAAAGAAGATCTCCAATTATTTATGGGTCCTTGGTGCATTAGTAGCATCCCTTCCACATAATCCAATGCAACATTGTCATCATTATTATCATTATTATTGTGTTTCCTTCCATTGATTGAGATTAATCGCTCTTGGTCTTTGGTAAAAGCAGAAAAGTCATTGTATAGAAGCCTGACCCATTTCACCTGCCAACAAAAAATCAACGTCAATTAGGCCATTCATCTTACCTCACTAGCAAGCATTTTGATCAAATTAATTAGTACAAAGTTATATTGTTACTATTATTGTGGTGAATTATTATTATATATATAGCACTTCATGCCTCAAAATCCCTTTTGATAGGTCTCATCACCAACTTTATTTGTGTGTTAATTAAGAGTCTCTAGTGGGAACACACTGTGTAGAGACACAATTTCAATTTCAAGTCTTGTCAAACAGGGTTGTTAGTTGAGTTTGATGAACCAAAATAGAGATTTTTGGTCATTGATGAGAAGAGACAGCAAGCACTATTATTTATATGCTTTAAGATTTATTAGGACTCACATGTTATGAATTTCAACATAGCATATATATGGACTTCAATTTCTTGCATTTATATTATTTTGTCAAAAGGCAAATACTAATATAAACTTCAACATTCAATTATTCACATCCAGTTGTCCAAACTCGTAGACAATATGTATATCATTATTAGTAATAACTCGTCCAATTTTCATTAGTGTATGTTTCTTTAATTTTTCATGATATGGTAAATAATAATATATGCACTAGCTAGCATAATGTGAATGGTGTGTTAGTGTGTATATGGTGTTGCTAGTTGCCAAGAAAATTGGCAACGGAGGGCTTTTTGGACAATGACATTATTTGGAATGTATAATAATGTGACATGCACCGATTAAATCATTTAGTTACTATTCCGGAGAAAAATTATTTATAGATCACTTATTACAAGACAAAGCTAGAATGCAAGATAAATTGTATGGTTAATTAGTTTCTCTACCATTTTTGGTGCTGGGTGAAGAGCAATTCTTGCCCTTGTTATAATGCCAAATTGTCCTAAGCCTCCAAGCACCGCATGAAATAACTCAGAATTTGTGTGTGAAGAGCATGTTACTAGTTCTCCTTTTCCTGAAAACAAAAAAAAAAAATTGCCAATTAGTTAATTGTATGTTATTATCATAATGCATTTAATTAATTTGCATGCATGCATATCTTTTTTATTTTTTTAGCTAACAAACATTATATATGCCTAACAAAATTCACCGTTCTTTTTTTTTAATTGTTTGTTATGAGAAGAATTATTGATGGCCGAAATAATACTTAGATCTCAACATCACATATTCTCTGAAAAGCTAGTATTTTTTTTTTAAGTCATGGGACCCCGGTGAAAAGCATTGGTATATATAACACAAAAATTATACTAAATGCTGAGCTAATAACCACAATTATTGATGCAATATATAGCAATTAAGTAAATATTTCTCATATGCGGAAACAATTTCAAAATTTAATCGTTTTTTTCTACAAATTAACTTACTACATTTTACTTTACTTCTGTAAAATTATTTTATTTAATTTAATATATATAATTTTATCTATATAATATTTAAAATTTTTGTTTTCAAAACATTTTTGTATTTTTAGCCTTACAGAAGTGAATAATGAAACGTGAAGAAGCAATGTAAATTAAATAAGTGTACAAACCAGTGATAACATCCATTTCATGAACAATGCTGATTTGGGGTCCATACTTGAAGCTCTGGCCACTGATGCCGCCATTGGAGAGAGTCCCTCCCACAGTCAAGTACAAGTAATCCGTCCAAGAAGCCGGTGCAACTCCCATCTCCGCCGCCTCCCGCAGCACATCCGCCCACAGCGCCTCCCCTCCCACGTCACCATAGTATCCTTCCTCTCTCCAAATCACGCGAATGTTCTTCTTCTTATTACTATTATTTTCTTCTCTCAGGGCCCTCGTGTCCACCACCACCCCTCCTCTCGCCATAGCCTGACCCCTCGTGGAGTGGCCCTGTCCCTTCACGGATATCGTGAAAGGGACAGGGCTCTCATACGAAGTCTTCACGAGGGAGGCTATGTCTTGTGGAGACCGCGGGTGGAACACTGCCCGTGGGAGGTGATGGACTAGGTTGCCGAAGTCTCTAGAAGCCGATTCTAGAGACTCGGGGTCGTCAAGGAGGTTGTGGCGGGAGATGAGGTCCGATGAGAGGAGGGAGTTGTTGTTCAAATGCTCAGTTTTGTTGCCAACGGTGGATATCAATCGTGTTATGGTTATTAGGAGAAGGATGAAGTATGTGGGAGCAGGAAGATAGTTTTCAACCATTTTTTTTATTTATTTTGTGTCTGAAGAGGATCGAAGAAGAGGAATTCTTTTTTTCTTTTTCTATGAGATTTTGGTAATTGGTGTGTGAATCAGTGAGTGAGGGGGCTATAAATAGAATAAGAGAATTTGCATGACAGAGAGGAATGGATGGAAATCTTTTTGGGGGAGAGAGAGAGAGAGGGGGGAATCTTTTGGTCTCTGAGTGAATGAATTTAAAAATGGAAAAAAGTTACTTTCTTTTCTGTTTATAACCATGTTCAACACTCTTACTTTCTTATTATTAGTGCATATGAATTTATAAGATATTAGGTAAGGTGATGAATAATTGTATAGATAATTAAAATGAAGCACACCCCAAGGCTTGAAATGAATGTATATAATACCGGTCATTCAATTCAACTGATAGAGTGAGGTTCAAAAAGTTTAAAGGTTGAAATTGAAATTGAATTGGTTATCATAAAATAATATTATTTTATATAAAATATATAATTTTTTAAAAATAAAATAATTTTTATGTGTTATTATTTTAAATTGGTAAACTACTAAAAAATTATATGGATTTGATTGATTAATCAATTTTTTTACCGATTTTTCTAATTTTTATCAATTTTACTATTAGAAATATTATTTTTAGTGGTTATTTATTTTATTTTTAACGACAATAAAAATAGCCACTAATATATTTACCTGCAATTAGATATTAATTGTCTTATATTTTGTTGTTAAAAGATTTTAGCGCAATAATTGCTGATAAAGATCTTTTTAATAGCTAAAAAAAGTATATAACTTTTAGAGGTAATTTATATGGACACTAAAAATAATTTTAAGATGTTAATGTTATTTATTTTTAGTTGTCATTATATGGCCACAAATTTCTCTTTAAAAATAATAAATTATGTTACAAATTTAAATAACAAAAAATTTTAAACTTATAACTATAATATATCAATGTAACAATTTAAATATTAGCAATGATCTAAAGTTGTACTTTTAAAAATAGCCTAACTTTGGGTATTAGTAATTGATCCAAAAATTTAAGAGTAAACGAAAAAGGAAATCATAAATCATAAATATACTAAAAAATCTAAAACAAATCATGAATATACTAAAAAATCTAAAATTATAAAAATTTGGCTACTTTTCAAAGAATTGATAGTTTGGCAATGTTTTTCACCTTGACACCAATGACAATGTTATCCTGCTTTGAAGTTGGTCTTTGCTCTTGCTTTGAAAAATTCGAAACCTATAGCCACGAAGGTCTCTTAATCTTTCTTTTAACCAGATTCTTTGTCAATTGATTTTTTGTCTCAACCAAACCAATTTGTAGCTAATTATTGATTAGTCCGGTTGAGCTAACTAATTTGGTCTAATTTTTAAAACCATGTTCTTAAGTAAATACGAAAATAAGCCAAATTTTAGTTTAGACAAATATGTTTTATATTATATTATAATATATA
>NC_029774.3:40658177-40666115 GCF_000817695.3 Arachis duranensis
ATAATTGTTAACACCAAAAATAAAAGGTGTATATGTATAAAAATTTATGTTAACTGATACTACTTTCTTTTATTGTTTTCTCATATTTATTCTAAATCAATATGGTGAGGATATTTACTACTTAGTACTTTTTATATCTATACCAAATTCTTTTAAGACAGATTTTAGAGATAGAAAAAATTGCACAAGATCTATTTTTGAAGAAATCAAATCGATATATCGCGTGCTTACATTAATAAAAATGTAAGTCACCAAAAAAACATTAATAAAAATGTATTTTTCGTTGTTATTATAACTCAAATAGGATTTAATTTCAACTTGCAATAGTGATTATAATTATATAGTAATTTTCATCCTTTTAATTTTGCCTTTTGAGATTTTCTTAGACACTCAATTTTATTAGTTATACATGTTGACGAGGCATATAAGATTTTATCACGAGTAAAAATTTAAATTGGTCTGAAAAAACAATTTAGATTGGATATTTTAATTTTTAATAGATTTTATTTTTCTATTAAAAGTTTTTTAAAATTATTCTATTAGACAGTTTAATTTTTCTGTTATTTTTAATCAAATACTTTTAATATGCATATAAGACAAATAAATTTTTAATAATTTTTATTATAAGAAAATAAGATATTATGAAATATTACAATTAGATCAGACAAACAATATGTCTTCAAATGACAAAGAGACCAATTTATTTGACATAAATAATTGTTAAAAATTTATAAAAAATAAAAATTTGTTGAAAATCAAAATGTTTGATATGATATTTTTTAAAGATTAATTTGAGTGTTTATTCTATTATCATAATTCATTACTTACTAAATACTATCTTTTAGACAAGTTTTTTTTTAGTTCTTGTTTCTGTTTGACTGCTCCACTACATTGTGTTGAGCTCTTTATTTAAAAAAAATCTTTTAGATAAGTAATTAAGTTGTCGATAGTATATTTATCATTAAAATCGATGTTATTGGTAATTTACGTAAAAAAATTTTTGACAATTCTTTTTTGTTGGTGTATATTGGTATTTACGAAGTACCATGTCACTTCATTGAATTGTCACGTTCATGTGTTGAATATATTTTAGATACGACACTCATCCAGTATTTCATCGACACTTATATTTTTCGTTTTGAACCGTATCTTAATAAAAAAATAAAAATACTTTTCTAAACACGCTTGAAGACATCTAAATATCATTATGTGTCAGTCTAGCCAACCCTATATTATTAAGTTGTATTTTTAAAATAAGTTTAGAAATAGTAAATATTATTATTTATTAAAACATAAAAAATAATTTTAAATATTTTATATATTTCAAAAAATATTAAAAATAATTAAAATATTAATTTAGATATTATATCTCAAAACTTTTTCTCATATATTTAAACTTCAAAATTATATCTCCTTAAAGTTAGAATATTCAGTTAAGCGAAAAAAATAGAATATTCAAATTTAAATTTAAATTTAATAAATAAAAACTAACACACTAAAATTATATCCTAACCAAATTAAATTTAAAATAACACTATCAAAATCAATTTTCTTTTTTGGTTCTAAGTGTAGTATATAATTATTTGACAAGAGTAATGAACACAATTATTTTTAAATAAGTTTCGAATGTGTTAGAAAATTATTTAGTGAATAATCTTATAATTTTAGATGTGTTATAAAATTATTTGTGTTAAAAAATATAAACCTGAATTTAAACAAATTTTAGATATATATCAAAAATATTTTGTATATTATTTGATTCTTTTAGATGTGTTAAAAAATTATTTATTTTAAAAAAATATAAACACAAATTTAAATAAATTTTAGATATATATTAAAAATATTTTATATTTTATCTTATTATTTTAGATGTATTATAAATATATATAAAATAACAAAAAAATACCGACAAAATAATTACACAAGGCAAAATAATGTTCAAACTTCAAACACAATATAACTTTTCAAGACAAATAGTTAGTAAAATTATTAAAAGAGACTTACCAAGTTGTACTTTGATACACGTTTTTCTGGAAACTAGAAAAAAAAATTGAAGTAACATAAACTTGTTGAAATTCTTTTCTTGGTTCACGTTATGTCGATATTATGTAAAACTAGAAAATAATTTTTATAGATATATAGACCATAAATTATACGTCGTCTTAGAAATTAATATGGTGGACTAAATTTTCATAGATAAGGATAACACAGAAAGAAACGACAGAAGAGAAAAGTGCTAAATTTGCGGATAGAAAAGTACAAATAAAGTTGAAATTGAACTGAACTCACTAATATTAATCACTCTAACAACACATTTAAATATTTTTGTATATAAATTTAATTAAGTTGGTCTAAATTCAACAAAAAATTACTTTTATTATACTAACATATATCACATGCGCATTTCAATAACACAATTTTTTTGTTTTCGTCTTTTCCTTTTATTTCTTTCTTTCCTCCTCCTCCTCCTCCCAAATTTTTATATGTAAGTTCTTTTTCTTTTTCTCTTTTGTTATCGTAATCACTAACAACACTAATATTTTGCTAACAAAAACCAACATTTTGAATTGACTTTGAATTTATATAATGAAAAATGTTCGGTTCATTTAGTATTATACAGTAGTTTTGCTTTGATAATATTTTCGATTCATTCTAGACGCAGGTGTGTCTGAATTCGAATTTATATAATGGACAAATATTGGGTTCATTTGGTATTATACAATAGTTTCGTTTTAATAATATTTTCGATTCATTTGCAACACAGGTGTATTGTCGATGAATAATTTGTCCCAGTGGTTAGAATGGCTTTCAAGACAAATTGAATGGAATGGAATGAAATCTAATACAATTGAATAAAGTGATAGTAAATAATTTCATTCTTTTTTACTAAAAAGACTCAATCATTAATAAAAATACATAGAATTTATTTCTGGATCCAAATAATTCTCAATTAAAATAAAAAATAAACTGAAATTACTTAAGAAATAAAAAATTTAGTCAATACTTATAAGCAACATCAAGTGAATTTCAATTAACACACAAATGAACCGAAATAAATTAAAAAATGAACCAAAATTATTTAATGATGGCTGCAGAGAAAATAAGACCTATTAAAAATATTCACAAAATGTTGATATTATTGGTGATGACGATAATAAATATTGGTATTTTTAGTGATAACGATAACACAGAAAAAAAAGAAGAAAGAGGAGAAAGAAAAGGAGAAAGAGAAAGAAAAGAAAATAGAAAAGAAAAAAAATGTGTAATTTAAAAAATTGTTATAATAACTTGATTAAACATAGTTAAATATTTTGCTTAAATATATAAAGTTTTATCCAATATTAATTATCAAAAAATTAATTTAAATCACATCACATCCTTGCATAAAGTGTATTTAGTTACTTTAGGGCATATAGAAAATTTGTAGAGTGGCACCTTTTTTTTTCCAGTGCAAATCGGTATATTGCCGTAATTTTTGTGAAAAATCAATATATTGGAGTTTTAAGTTTCAAGTTTGAATAATTATAAAATTTAAATTAAATAGAAATAGTAGTGACTTCTTACAAATAGAGAATATGATTAATTAAAAATAATAAAATATTATATTTAAAAATTGGCTAAAAGACGAGATTTAAAAGATGAGTACTAATTTTAATTGCCGATTAGTTTGCCAGTAAAATTAATATACCAATAATACTAAACACAATGTTAGAAAAAAAATTTTATCCACAGTTATTGACTATCGGTAATAATAATATTAAAAAAATAATAAAATATTAATGATAAAAGTCAAAAATTATTTTTTATTTTTATATCATGTAAACATCTGAGAAGAAGCCGTCGTCAGCTCCATCCTGTGGTCCTGGGCATGTTAGTGGCAACGGCGGTACTAGTGGCGTCAGCGCCTGAGACCAAACAATGTAGGATGACGTCTAGATAGCAAAAGAGACGACATATATAGCTAACGCACTGCTGGACGAGTCGCTCCCTAACTTCTCCTACATGAAGGAGTACATGTCCGTGACCATATTCTTTCACTGGTCTAGACCGGACTACTGGTGGACAATGGTCACCTAACTTCTCCTACAATGGCTTCACTCGTCCTGCTCCTATCAGTAGCATGCCTTTAGCTCTAAGTATCTCGTCTGATGCTGTTGTAGCTCTCGCTCGATGTCCTGCTGCAGCTCCCTGTTGAGCAGGATAACCTGCTCTCTAATATCCACACGTCCATCGGTAGTGGACTCAACATCGGAGAATCATAGAGTAGTCATGGTGGATTGATGTTCCATGTCGTAGACCATCCCCTGCTTGAGGCCGCCAACTGTCTGCGTGCATATCTCATCCTCAGTTATGGGAGGTGGCTCAAGGTCCCTGTGCTATAGAGTTTTCACGGTGCGGTTTGGATCGGTTTTAAATCACAAACTCACCCGATCCAAACACTAATGTTCACTACAAGAAAACCACTGAGTATCGTCGAATTTACCGGTGAGAAAAAAATAATCCGCCGGTAATAAATTTGCTGTCAGATTTTTTGTCGGATCCAATCCGACGGCATAAACCTCATAGGTAACTGTTTACCGTTGGATTTTGTTGTTCACCGATAACTTGCGATAGATTTAGCGGCAGAATTAATTTTTTAAGCTACGAATATTTTATGTCAGTTACTAGCAGATTTTTTTACAGTAACTTTGGCACCAAACTATTTTGTTCCTGCATGATTACCACCAGATTTTTCCTTGGAAAATCCGACTATAAGTACATTTTTTTTTTAGATTTTTTGACGAACTTTGTGGTTAAATTCTAAATTTTTTATTTAAATTTACTTTTTGCACAATTAGTAGTCAAATTCTAAATAATAGAAGCCAAATATGTTAAATTATTAAGTGTACAAATAAAATGAAAAGTCAAATAACAGAGGGTATGATACAATCAAAAGGTGTTTGAAAAAAAGCCTAGTCACTAAAGATCCTGATAGTCGTTGTCATCAACGTCATCATCATCCCGCGTCCTTCTGCTGAGGCGACAGCTTAGGCGGTGATGTCTGTGCTCCTTCAGCAGTGCCGCTGCCACTAGCGTGCATCTGATTTTCATACAGCACCATATGGCACTGCATCCGATGAAGTCGCTCCATCTCTCTCCTCCACTACAGCCTAAGTCATATGTGTCTGTCATGCGTGAAAGGATCGCCTAAGGTTTTAATATATTGAGTTTTTACTGCCCGCTTCTGAAACCATCATTCTCTGGTCTTAACTGGGATCTTCTTCTAGCTCTATCATAGGTGGTCGTACATTAGCTTGATGACATTGGTACACTTCTGTGTACATGCATTGTTATTTGGAGCAAACCTATCAATGAAAAACTTAAGAATAGTAGTTTACTAAAAAGTTATTTAAAGTAATCTATAAACTTCAATTATATTTAGATTTTTTTAGAAATTTTGGTAGAGTTTCATCTATAACTAAAATGTGCTAAAAACTCTATCTATCAACAATTCACTTAAACAACATCTATCAACAATCAACAAACATGAATCAAGCAACAACATCCATCAATCGACAATAAGCAGTTCAATTAATTAAGATTAGTAGTTTCATCTATATGACATTATGTAACTTCAGCAGCAACATCCATCAACAATCAAGAATTATCAAACATAATAAGCAATTCAAACCTACCAACCTAAATCAAACCTATCTTAACAACTTAAATCTAATAAAACTAGAAAATTGAGTGTAACCAAATTAAACTGACTAACTAAAATGGTTTGCATATAAAAGACTTAAAATAGTAAACATGCCGAAGTCCCATCAGGCCAAATCATTATTCGTACGATGGGAGGTGGTGGAGGGACATCTAGATGGGATCTGTGAGAGGATTCTGGCATTGCGGTGTCTATTGCTGGAGGCGTCGTCATCGAGATAGTGCGCTGCTGAGCGGATGGAGGTGGTGGAGTCCACTCTGATGAAGCAGACAGATGAATTCCTAGTTGCAGGGGTGGCGCAGTAGTAGGAGTCATGTAGTTGGGGTCAGGGGCCATGATGAACCGCTGATCCTGTGCATCAATTTCCTGTGACGTCACAGGGAAAGTCGGAATAGAGGTGGACGATTGAGAAGTCCTAGGGATACCAGTAGAACCCCTCCCTCTACCACGACCACGAGATTGATCCGTGACATCTCTACCTCTCGTCATGTCTGCAAAGAGCATATCAATTAACACTAGTCACAAAAACAATATAATAGCAAAGATAAAATTCATAGACACTTTAAATCACATAAATCAGCAAATACAACACAAATTCTGTGTACATTTATATTATTTGAAAAACATTTTGGCATAACCTTCCCTAAAGTTGGACATATATCCACCTTTACAGTTCCCACAAATCCAACCAAGCTCGATCATAAATTAAAACTTAAAAACAGCCACAATATATCTAAAATAACTTAATCAGTTAATTAATTAGTTGAGTTCCTAGCTACTTAGGTGTTTTAATTTGTTCATCATCAAACCAATAACTTAATCAACAACACCTCAAAACATATTTTAATTAGAATCAGAAAAAAATCAGAACCAAATAACGAACACAAAATTATATAACAAATCAGACCTTATTCCTTTTTTAGAAAAAGAAAGT
This sequence comes from Arachis duranensis, assembly GCF_000817695.3. NCBI lineage: Eukaryota > Viridiplantae > Streptophyta > Magnoliopsida > Fabales > Fabaceae > Arachis > Arachis duranensis. The sequence continues at coordinate 40,664,813 of NC_029774.3, forward strand.
TCCAAAGTATTACCTGAAGAAGAGCACCAGCGCCGAGAAGAAGAGGGTGGCAACAGCAACGGTGACGTCGAAAACGATGAACATCATCGAAGAAGGAGGGGGCTACCGGTGTCGGAGGGGGCTCCTAGAGAGATGAGAGGGGTAGAGAAAGAGTGGGAGGCGAAAAGGTTAGAGAGAGAGAGAGAGAGAAATTCAAACGGGGGAAAGAGAGTTTACGGTTCGAATTTAGGGCACAATTACGTTCGGATTTACTGGCGGATAAATCTGACAATAATGTATTGCAAGTTACCAAAACGCAGCTTTCCACTAAGTGGGTTTACCGTCAGATTTTTCGCCGGTAAACCCGATCCTAAATGTTGCGCCTATTTTTGTCCGTTTTTCCCATGAATTATCGTCGGAAATAGAAATCTGTTGGTAATATTTTAATATGACGAATTTGACACCTAAACTATCAGTAAATCCATCGGTAAAGATGTCACTACTCTGCAACGCTAAATCCGATGGCATTCAGCGTTTTTCTTATAGTTTTTACTTGCCGTGCGGTTTGGATTGGATAATTTTTTTAAAAAAATACGATCTAATTTCAAGCGGTTTGGATTCCATTGGACTTATGATTTTGTAAATTAAAAAAAATTAAATATACATAATAAGTCTCAACATTAAATTTTAAATAACCAACAATAGCATAACAAGTCTCAATAATATGTTGAAAAACCAACAAAAACATAACAATAGAAATAAAAATATAGGTTAGTTAAAATAAATAAATGAATAAATCTCATTTTGAACATAAAAATTTATTAAATAATAATAATAATACATGACTTGTTTAACCAATTGAACATATTATAAGTAAAATTATAAATATAATAATAAAATAATGAGTAAAGTATCGTTTTTGTCCCCAATGTTTGGGGTAAGTCCCAAAGTTGTCCCTAACGTTTCAATAATCCTATTTAAGTCCCTAACGTTTCAAAACTGACTCAATGTTATCCTACCATTAAGGATCCGTTAACAAAATTGACGGCGGGACAAAGTTGAGATGATTTTGAAACGTTAGAGACTTAAATAGGATAAAAACGTTGGGGATAAAAATGATATATAGAAATAAATTTAATTTTATCCTTTAATAATATCAATTTTTACTATATATAGTATTCAATTATTGTTTTAATCACATCTAAGTAAATTACACTTAATCATATTACTTTCATTTTAAATAAATTAATTTTTTTATAATTTTACTCTTAAAGATTTTTAGTTATCATGAAATGTTTGTAGAATGACTAGTATATAAACCGGC
>NC_029774.3:40666185-40675862 GCF_000817695.3 Arachis duranensis
AAATGAAAGTAATATGAATAAGTGTAATTTATTTAGATGTAATTAAAAAATAATTGAATACTATGAACAGTAAAAAAATTAATATTATTGAAAGATAAAATTAAATTAAAATTTATTTTTATGTATCATTTTTGTCCCTAACGTTTTCGTCATATTTAAGTCCCTAACGTTTCAAAATCGTCTCAATTTTGTCTCGCCGTCAATTCTGTTAATAGATCCCTAACAGCAGGACAACATTGAGTCAATTTTGAAACTTTAGGGACTTAAATAGGATGATTGAAACGTTAGGGACAACTTGGAGACTTACCCTAAACGTTGGGGACAAAAACGATACTTTACTCTAAAATAATAATATTATAGCACATGTGCGTTTTGGATTGGATTGGATCGGTTTTGAGAAATATATCCAAAATCTGATCCGATCCATACGCTTTGCAAAAAATAGAATCCAATCAAATCCAAATTAATGCGGTTTTAATCGGTTTTCGATTTGGATTGGATTAAATGAGCGGTTTAATTTAGATCAGTTTAGATTTGAACATCCCTGCCTGTGCAGTATGAGTCGCACGTTCTTCCTGAGTTTTAGATAGCTGAACGTCAAACTTAATCTGAAATTGAATAACATTGATGAACATAGAGTTAAATAAACAAATAAATATAACTTATTGAGATATATTTGGGTTTACTGAACTTATAGAAACGTCCTTAAACTATTTGTCGACCTACTTCGTACGGTCGTCTTTCCTTGTGTGCATTCTCTGAAAGACCTCGTTTCGATGAAATTTGTGTCCCAGCTCGATCACCTGTCCATAGGGTTTACAATTTCAAAGAGTTATTATATTAGTTTCAACTTTATTCATAATAAAATAAATAAATTAAGTTAATAATTAAAATTTTAAATGATATAAATCATCTTATTCTCGGTCGTGCTATAGGTGGTGGACTCCAATGTGAATGGATCCTCCAGTCTTGGATGTTAGACTAGGTCGGGCATTAGTCTGGATTGCCAAATAATTCCATGTGTTCCAATATTCCTTCAGATGGGGATGATAGCGTCTGGGATTCAGGCTGCAGGAGCATCATTGTTCCAATGTTTGTTAGCATCACCTGCCAAGCATTATATATCTTCTACTCCTCTCCATAGACGAACTCGAAGTGGTCTTACAATAGGAAAAACAAGTGAATTAGATCAATATAAAGTTAATAATTTGAAGTAAAAAAAACACATAATTATCTTAAAAAGTTGCCACTAAAGTTCACAAATGATATTTGGAGCCATACTAAATTTGGGTATGAACCACCTATAGTGGTTCTTGAAAACCCAAATAATGCTTTCCATCCTTAGTCTTGGTGGATCCCAACTGTCATTAAGCAAATAATTCTCACTATATATGCATATGCATGTTATACTATGAAATTAAATGAATCCATAAATATAAAATATACCAATCACCTCCATCCCACACTAACTTCCGTTTAGTAGGCTGTGTAGATGTGGCACCTTCTGAGGCTCTAGTTGTCAGTTGTGTCGGCTGTGACTGCAAATTAGGCAATGATTGTGCCAACGGTGGTGTTTGGGTTTGTGTCTAAGTCTATGGTTGTGGCTGTGGCAGAGACGGTGTCTGAGGCTACTGTTGCAGCTATGGAGGTATCTAGTGTATGCCACCTGCCTCTAAGGATAAACCCGAGGTCAATATCTTCCTGATAGGATCTAACTCATGTGACAGCTGTGCCTGTGCATCAACCACAACAATGGTAGTAGGCGAGATGGTCGTAAGTTGGGTGCGTGATGATGACGCACCCAACTCAAATGGGATGCCAGTATTCTTCCTATACTGCGTCTTACTACGACCATGCCGCCTGTCATCAACTCATCCCCAACCCCTGTCACCTGCCATGTCACTTAAAGCAAGTAAAATTGAATAAAGTTGGACCATTAGTAGTTAATTCCTCCTACATTATTGTCGATAAAAGAGTTCATATTTAAGTTTTATTAATTAAGTGTCTCAAACTTTTTAAAATTTTTTTACAGAATCTCCCCTACCGTTATGACACTCCAAATTTTTCAATTACTAGCCACAACCAACGCAAACAATAATCAACATGTAAAAAATATTTAACTTGTTAATCCTAGTCATTCTAATCACCTTATACTTCCACATAGAATCATTTCACCTCTCCAACAATACAAGTCTATCCTAGAGTTCAAGTCTCTATCCTAAACATGCATAACTAAAAATAAAAATTATTTGATTACAATTTTAATAATATTTTCATAACATTGAAATTAATAAATTTTGATAACATACCTGAAGGCAAACAAAATCTACTAACTCTTTCAACTTCTAATAGTAGCAGCAACAACATCAACAACATTGGCAGGAACAACAACCTACATTTTGGTCAACATTGTTCCAAATTAACGGCGAACATGGAGGTGGTCTCGAAATGGTGAACGAGGTTCCGACAAGCGAGCAAAGGGCCCTACAAGCTTTGGCTAGAGAGAAAGAGAATGTGTAGAGAGAAAGAGAGAGTGAATACCAAAATGAAAGGAGAAAAAAAGAGGAGGTGATGAATTTTAATTTGGTTATTATTTTTACCAATGGCCAAGGCGTTGATAAATTATGTTACCGATGCCACAAAACGATGTGTTTTATTTAAGTAAATTTAGCAACATTTACCGATAGCTTGGGCATCGGTAAATTTAGTGAACGTGCCCAATTAAAAATTTCAAATTGTCACTTGTGACAGCTATGGTCGTCTGTAAAATTAACAACAATAATTTTTTAATTACTAAAGTAAAAATATTAATTTAATTTTCCACGAAAATTTTATTCTGTAATTTTAAATTTTTGAAAATTATATTAATTTCACCGATGACAAGCCGCCAGTAAAGGCAAATGTCGATAATAATAAGGTGCAACAATTGGTGTGCAGTTAGCACCAACTAGTATTGGGGGCTACTGACGGCTTGACCGTTGGTAACACTACAAGAAAATCAACCTTTTGCCACACTTTTAAAACGTGCCGAAAAGTGGCAAAAGTGTGGCGATAGCGTTTGGCCACGCTTTTTTAATTATCGGCACGTTTTTGAAAGGGTCACATCTGCAAGCGTGACGGTTGCTCTATCGGCACACTTTTGTTGAGCTATGGCCACACTTATTTTGTTGCCACACTTTTAGCTATTGTCATGCTTTAAAAGCGTGGCCGTTTATATAATGCTATAGCCACGCTTTATAAGCGTGCTCTCTGGGTGATAATACAGCTCCACTTTCTTAAACGTATCCTATAACCATGCTTTCAAAGCATGCCGATAGCTGAAACATGGCCACGCTTTCAAAGTGTGTCCATAACTAAACTGTACAATATAGCCACCCTTTTTAAGCATGCCTAATTCTTAACTTAGAAAACCTATGGCTACACTTTTTTTTTATAAATCTTCCTAATTAACTTTACAAATTGAATATATAATTTTAAATCAAGCAATCGAACATACATAATCTTTCATCATCATATTTGTCACCAAAAAAAATAAACTTTGATCACATGACAACATTCTAATAATATACCAAAAGTTAAAGTGATGATAACAACTACCTATGAATTCCTAATACATTATCTACAATTCGAACAACTATACATATCTATTTCCTTTACATACTTCATTATAAAAGATCAAGATTCATAATTGTGTGATCATCCATTGTGAGCTCCATTATTTTCACCACTACCCTGCATAATTTGAAATGTTGTTGTGAATTAGACAAGATAGTTCAAACCCAAAACAAAAAAGGATGAAAATATAGAAAAGTTAATAAAAGTGAAAAAAAAGCATGGGTAAGGAGATGCCTATAAAAGTGATCAACATAATAAAGAAGGTAGAAAGTACATGTGAAATAAGTGATTTATAAAGCAGTGAAGTTCTAGCATTCACCATCATGGTCATTCATATAATCATATAGAAGTATAAACTCCTAAACAAAATGTCAAACAGAAAGGATGACAATTTAAAACAAGTATGAGACAAATATAAGCAAGGTAAGGAAATGTCTGCCAAGACTCGAGAGGGAGTCATGGAATTAAATGAGCTCACGTATGCTAATATGAAAATTTAGAAATTACCAATCTAAGTACTACATTTTTATTGCAAGCAGACAATCAAACTTCATGCAAGTTAATATTTGGGAACTATATGAAATATAAAAGATTAATAGGCAACACATTCAAATTTTCAGCATCTGCCTTGGCAACAACCCAAATTTAGAAATATTTTCACTAAAGTTGAGTTCTACAAAAGAATGACATAACAGCTTCAACCCCAAGAAGATTTTCTCTTTTAGCAAGATTAATCGTAAATTCTGTTTCTATATATAGCAGGTGCTATCTACAAATCATACACAAATAGAAGCCCAAGTTTGATAATCACATAAATTAAATTGTATTTATGGGATATCTACCAAAAAAAGAAACAAAAAACAAAAAAAAAAGCTAAAAATCAAATATCTGCAATGTTTATAAAATGACCAACAAACAACCACTGCTTTAAACACCCGTGTTGCCATAGAATAAATACATAGGAGACAGGTGTGAAAGGCAAAAATATGTAGACCTGGTTGTGCAACCAACATTAAATGTGTTTGAGGCAAAATAAATCAAAACCGAAAGATTATCAAAACCTAGACTAATTAATTTTAACATATCAATTTTAGGTCATCTACAACCACAAATATAAGACAGAAACAGCAACGCCAATTATTACCATTTAAATTAAAATGACCTAAAACTTGAAATAAAATAAACTTAGACTTAAGTAAATACTAATAACTAATAAGTAACTTCAGAATTTTCCAGCAAACTTCCTCACCACCTACATACTACTTATATCAACTTCTAAAATTTGTAGAAAATGGCTCACCAGCAGCAAAGTAGCACTATCGCCAAATAAAAAGCAAAATCACCAATCCAATTCTCATATTATGTGAATTTTATTTGCATAGAAGAATAAATAAAAAAAATACAAAATAAGAAAGAGAGGCACATGTCATTACATTCAAGAATATTATTCCTTTGACAAATAAGTCTCATACCATATCGTAGATGAGTCAGGAGAAATACCAAGAAAATAACCCGGTGAGTCTAACTACTGGTGTTACAGGAAATGTTCCCCTTGGGTTACTCATCTTGGCAATGGCCCCCTGAACCCAACTTTGCATCTATGTGCTCCCCATGGAGCTGGTGGTCCCATTTTGACCTCCTGAAAATCACCATCATCAATTTAGTTTAATTTGTAAAAGAGTAAACTAGTGCTGATGGTGAAGATGTCAACATCAATTCAAGATGATATGGTCATTTGTGTTAGAAGAAAGTACCAAACTTGTATTTTTACAGTAGATTCATAGTGATACCAGACCAAACTACAGTTTCAAAAATATTTTCAATTCAAGGACCTGAAAATGGATTGAATTAATGGACCACAATGAACATGTTTTCATTATTATAGCAAATCAATAATTTTTAAGCTATAAGGACTTATTGAAGACCTTCTCAACTACAAAGTTTCACACTAACTCTGACTTGTTGCAGGAGTTGCAGAACTTTGGGTAGGACTGGCAATCACATTGCGATTGCTTCCAGTGCTTGCAGTTGTAGCATGAGATGCTAGTGTGCAACAGAAACTTGCATAATAACGCAATCGTGTAATAAAATGGGGAACCAGATCAAGAACTGCATCGACATAAGCCTACAGAAATTGATTATGTCTGGTACAATTAAAAAGTTACCATGGCAAGACTGAACAAAGCAATGATGACAGATCAGGAGTATGAAAAGTGGAAAAAATCATGCAGTGAACCAGAAAATTGCATTTAGATATTTTAGTTAAACAAAACAGAGAAAGTAAAGTTTCCAAATAGTAAAGACAGCAGACCTGAACAGTAGGAATTAAAGCAAGTTCTATAGCCATTGATTCAGGATCAATGCTTGATAGTGTTTCACCAGATGCATGCCATGCCTCAGGCACTAAAGATGAAGAATTTACCAAAGCAAACTCAATTCCTATTCCAAACTATAGCTTGCATATCGAGAACCATTGTCCTAACCTCTTGAGCATTTGATCCTTCATGTAGCCTACACTTTATCCAATCTAGACTCTACAATCATAATAAAACTAAGCTCATCTAGCATTGAAGGTAGTTAAACAGAGGGTACAAGTTCGTTAAAAAGTATACTGTAGCAGATTTTTGGTTCAGATTGAACCCAACAGGGACAAGCAAAATTTTAAATGATTCAAAATCAGTGTGTCTATTGTTTTATATAACTATCTGCTGCTAATAATAATGATGAAATTTAAATAAACTATGCACGACAATAACAAGATGTTAAAGTGGTGAAAGTGCAATAGTAACATACAAGACCATACTGCTGCATGTGCTGAGCAGAAGGAAGAGAATGGAAATTCACATCCAAAACTGCAATAACACTGATTATTTTCTAAAGTGGTCAAAAGAATACAAAAAAAATCGAAAGCATGAACGTGATACTCCAAGCAAGAACATTTAACACCCTGTATATGATTAAACTAAGCCTTTCAAACATAGGATACGAATAAGAAGCTTCACCTTGTCGAGTAACTACACTCAAACAATTTCTACCTGTAAATTTTACCATACATGCATATACACATACATATACAAAAATCAGAACAAAACTAACTACTAAAGCAAAAACCAGAACCAATAATAAATAATCATAAAAAATAAAAACAGAAACAAATCCTCAAAAAAAATAATCAGAACAAATAATAAAAAAATCATAACAAAAATAGAAAATCAAGAAGTTTAGGAAAAAAACCCTAAACCAAATATCAGAATAGAAGAAAAAAAATAGAAGTTTAGAAAAATCAGAAAAAATGAATAACCAAGAAAATCAAAACAAAAAATCACATTCAATAGCAAATAATCATATGAAAGAAAAATTTGACATTCTAGATGCAGAGATGGAAACAGAGAGGCTAGAGAGAGATTACATAAATAGCGGAGAGGGTAAGGGAGGCGAAAATAACAGAGAGTGAAGCAGAGCACACAAGGAGCAAGGGCGGTGGAGCAAATGAGAAGAGACGATGGAGGAAGGAGGGTGAAGATTGGTGGCCCGAAGGAAGGAAATGTGACCTCTGTTGGCTAACCGGTGCATTGAGTAGTGAGCGAAGAAGCGTTTGCGGTAGAGTGTAGTGAGTGCTGGGGAGTGCGAGTGCTGGCAGAGAAGGGTTAGGGGAGATGACGGAGGGAGTGTCGGCTGTAACACCCTACCATCCTAAGCCTTACCTCTAGCCGTAAAGCCAAGGGCGACAAAGCGCCACAACAGTTCTAAAGCTCATACAATAATATAGAATTGTTGTGGCGCTTTGTTGCCTTTGACTTTACGGCTAGAGGTAAGGCTTAGGGGTGGTAGGGTGTTACACCAGCAGAGGAGAGAGTGCAAGCGCCGACGATGAATTCTGTCTGAATAGGGGTTGAGTGACAGAGTCTGAGTGTTAGGGTTTTCAGAGCATTAGTAATAATGTTAAGGGAGAAGAGTAGAACAGTTTGATGTGTTAGAGTAGTAGCGCGTTTAGGAGTTTAATTTGGGAATTTCTTTTTTTTTTTAGTGGGAGCCTTTCGCCATACTTTTCTAGGGGTGCCAATAGAGTTATTAGAAATTAGGACGATTTAAAAACGTGCCAAGATCAAAAACTTTTCGCCACACTTTAAAAGTGTGTTTGTTTTTGTTGTTGGACATACTTTTTAAGCGTGGCAAAAAAACGTGACAAAATCTCTAATCAATCGTCACCTTCGTAAAAACATGATTATTGACCTTTTTGGTCACGTTTTTAAAGTATGATAAAAAAATGTGGCCAAATTTTTAATCAATAACCACCCTCATAAAAGTATGGCTATTGACCTTTTTTGGCCACACTTTTAAAGTGTGGCAAGAAAATACAAAGCAATAGACTATTTTTCTTGTAATGTAAATAAAATGTGCGAAAAAATATAAAGTATACACTTTTTTATTTGCGACGGTTTATTCTATTACCATGAATTATGATTGGTATCGTTAAACCTTATTTAAAAAATGAAACATATATAATATAATATAATATAATATAATATAATATAATATAATATAATATAAGTGTAACTAATTTATAAATTAAGACAAACTTAAATAATTAAATATTATTAATTAATTAATATTACTCACTATTTTGTTATCAGTATAATTAATATGATTTCGTTATTTTATATTGGAGAATTTTAGTATACAGATCAAAGTTGGTACAGATTTAAAGATTTGTCTACACCACACTTTCTAAAGCCACACTTAGTATGTATATAACAAAACTTCCATATCCTGCTAATGAATTTATAATGGGAAGATTTATAAGAGAAATAAATAGAAGGACAATTGAAAATAATTTTGGTGGAGCAACCTCTGCAATAAGAGAGGAAATAAAAGAACGTTGTATGCAAGAAGTAACTCAAAAAAGATTTGCAAATATAATTAGAATCTGCTGTCAGGATAATGAAGAGATACCCCAAAAATATGGGCTTAATAAAAATTTTCAGAGAAATAGAAAATATCAATTTAGAAAAAGAAAATACTATCCAAATTGGAGAAAAAAGAGGTACTTTAGAATAAGAATTAACAATAAAAATAAAAGAAAAAAATGACTATTGCCCGAATAAAAAAGAAAATTGCAAGTGTTGGTATTGCCAAGAAGAAGGACACTATGCAAATGAATGTCCGAAAAAGAAGGATAAAAAGGATCTTACTAAACAAATAGAAATTGCTAAGTCTTGTTTCATGGAACCTTTAGAGGAATCTGATGATACCTTAGACTATATTTTTGAATATGTCTTAGAAAAAGACTCAGAGACTGAGTAATAATGCCACATTTATTACTATAAAAATAACAGAAAAGTTTATAAATGCTTTTATACATTCTGGAGCAACACAATGCTTTGCTAGTTCAAACATAAAACTTGATTGAAAAAAATTAAAGAAACCATTAAGAGTTAGAATAGCTGACAAATCAATACATAAAATTGACCAAAAAACAGAGATGGCTGAAATTTTTATTCAAAATTATAGGTTCATTGTTCCATCTATATATATGTTAGATTCTGGAATGGATTTTATCATAGGAAATAACTTTTTAAAACTATATCATCCATTCATTCAAGAATTAACATATATAGTTTTAAAAGCTCCACACGATTCTTCAATAAATCAAAAATGAAAACGTATAAAAATACCAACTACTACTATAGATAAGATCTTAAAATTTAAAATATTTTCTATATTAGAAACATGTTATTTAAATTTATACTTTCAGATAAACATTCCAAAAAATAATCTTGAAATAAAGATAGAGGAACTTTTGGATGAAATTTGTGCTGAAAATCCATTAGATATTAAAAATACAAATAACGAATTAGTAAGCATTAAATTAAAGATCCTATAAAAGAGATAAATGTTCCAAATAAAATTCCTTATTCTGCAAAAGATAGAGAAGAGTTCTCTTTAGAATGTAGAGATCTTTTGGAAAAAGGAATTATAAGATTAAGTAAAAGTCCTCATGCAGCTCCAGACTTTTATGTCGAAAACAATAATGAAATTAAAAGGGAAAAACGAAGAATGGT
>NC_029774.3:40676073-40677451 GCF_000817695.3 Arachis duranensis
AAGATCATCTTCAAAAATTATTAATAGTTTTAGAAAGATGTAAAGAAAAAGGACTAGTGCTTAGCAAAAAGAAAGCAAGAATAGCAAAACAAGAAATAGAGCTTCTTGGATTAATTCTATCCACTCAAGGAAAGCTAAAACTTCAGCCAAATGTCCTAGAAAAGGTAAATTTATTCCCTAATAAAATAGAAGATAGAAAATAATTACAAAAATTTTTAGGATGTATAAATTATATTTCTGATCAAGGATTTTTAAAGAATATAACAGAATACACTAAAAGCTTATTTCCAAAAATAAGTACTAAAAAAGAATGGAAATGGGATGAAAAAGACAGTATGTAAATTCAAAGGATTAAACAATTATGTGAAAAACTTCCAGAACTTTATATTCCAGAAGAAAATGACTACTTAATAGTAGAAACAGATGCTTTAGACATAACCTGGTCAGGCTGTCTAAAAGCTAAAAAAGCTGAAAAAAGCTTGAACAAAGAAAAAGAATCACTAGATTCTAAACATTCCTCAAAGGAATTACTATGCAGATATATCTCTGGAACATTTACACCAACAGAACAGAGGTATACTACCCATGAAAAAGAAACTCTAGCAGCAATTAAATCTCTTAAGAAATGAAAAATTGATTTACTACCCAGAGAATTTACATTAAGAACAGATTCAAATTATCTAACAGGTTTCATACGATATAATTTAAAAGTTGATTATAATCATGGACGATTGGTAAGATGACAATTATTTTTGTTACAATATCCAATAAAAATTGAATATATTAAAGGTGACAAAAATGTTATTGCAGATACATTAACAAGAGAATGGAGTTCGTCTACAACGCATTAGATCAAGAAATTCAGAAATACGAAGAAGAACTTGAAAAATGCAAGCATTGTCAACAAATAAGGATACAGATCCAATCCCTCAAAAAGGCCATCGAAGCAATGAAATCAACACAACAACCAAAACCATCAGAGTTCAGCCAGCTAAGCGTGGTGGACAAATCAGGTGAAGAAAAAATTCCAGAAAATAAAACAATTGCTGAAATTATCAAAAAATCCACCCAAGATAAAAAATATTATGTAATTTATAATGGCCCCATGAAAGGAGTATATGATGCCTAGGAAAAAGCAGCACCATTTACACATTAATCAAGGATAATTCATAAAGGAGGATTTTTAACACTGGAAGAAGCAAAGGAATCTTTCAGGGAATATGAAGCTCTTCATCCAGAGCAAACCCTAAAAAGAGCAGATAAAGCTCCAATTCAAACCCAGAGAACAGGAATAATAAGAAACATTCCTACAAGGGCCGAAATCAAGGAAAAGAAAAGGGTCTGTAGATAAAATCTCAGAGAAACCCTTAACATAGTC
>NC_029774.3:40679565-40683027 GCF_000817695.3 Arachis duranensis
TAGTTTTCTGAAATAAATCAAAGAGCATTTGAAGCTCTAAAAATAATTTATGACAAGCTAAAAAGAGAAGTCGAAGAGCTAGAAAAATTAATAGAATCTCTAGAAAATAGTGATGAATCGATGATAGAATTTGCAGAAATTCTAAGATAAATAATGAAGCATACAAAGGTTGAAATACCAGAAAACAAAATAAAAAGAAAAAGGGCGAAAAATTAAAAAGTAAAATAAAGGAATACAAAAGGGAATTAAATAATCTTCAGTTCGAAATTAATGACCTTATAATAAAAAGGATAGAAATAAGATCAAATATAAACAAGTTGGAGCTAAACTTAAAAAATTTATAAATGCCTGGAAAACCATGTTATGACTTAAAAGAATTAAAGCTATTGAAAGAAAAAATGAAAAATGAAGTTGAAAAATTAAAAAGATATTTAGAAACAACAGAAAGTGTAGAAATAAAAGAAGTTTTTGAGGATTTGAAAAATTATATTAAAGAAAAAGACAAACAGATAAAAGATTTTATATACAATAATCTATGTAAAAAAGAATATTATAAACTAAAACAAGATTAAAAAATTATAAAAATGAAATCAGAATTAGTAAAAATGGTCAATACTTTCAATTATGAAATTACAAATTATAAAGCACCACCGACCGAATCTATACAAATTACAAACTTATTCGAAGCAAAATATGAAGAGCTAATAGAAATTTCGAAAAAGAAATTACAGGAAAAATCGACTTGTAAAAATTGGTATCAGAGCCTAGTTAACGACTACGGGTAACACTTTTTCTTTAAACAACACTTTTAATAACACGCTTTTTCAACCACAAAAAAAACAAAAATCTGTACATATCCATCTTTACACTATATGGACCCTTTTATATTTTATCAACTTTATCTGTGGTCTGTGTGTTGTTGATGATAATATTTAGGTGTTTATTATTATGTCTAAAAAGTATTGTCTAATTATTAAAATAGGTAAAATAATTAATTTTAAATTTAAAAGTATAAAAGTTAAAAAATTTTAAATATTTTAAAAATTACTATAAAAAATAATTTAAATAAAAGTTAAACACCAAACAAAAGACACTATAAAATTGACTTAATATTTATTATTACTGACGACTACAGGACATCAACAAAAATAATCGAATTTATCAATAAAATTTTGATCGACGGATTTTTACCAAAAGTCAAAGCATCTGTAAAATTGATTATCAACGCTGAAACCGTCGATAATCCTAAAAGTTCTTCTTGCGCAGGAACGGATCCGCATATTAATGTATGGGGACAATTGTCCTATTGAATTTTAGAGAAAAAAAAGGTAATAAGTATATGTGTGTATATATTAGCGCCCCTACTTTAATAATGTGTTTGCCCCTGTACAAATAATATTTTAAGTATGTTACGTGGTATATAAAAAATTAACCACGTGCGTAGAATATATATTAAAATATTTATTTATTGAAAATGAGTTTTGGTTTTGGTAATTAATTTTTTATGTATAAATAATATTTTTTATTTTATTTATATGTAAAAAAACTTATGTTAGTAAATATCAACACAATAAAAAAAATTATTATTTTATATAATTTAATATATTGAGATTATGAAAATAAATAATAATAATAATAATTTAATTCGCTAATTATTCAAAATAAATTGTAGATTCTCAAAATATAAATAAGACTAATATATAGTTAGTATTGGATAGTTTTTCTTAAAATTTAATTGATATAATATATATTTAATAGATATGAAATGGCTACAAAACATTAAATATTAAACATATGATGTAATATTTTTAAAATATTGAAATAAAAAAATACATTTAAATTAATATAATTTTTTATGTATTAATTACATTATTAAAAATATAACTAATATATTTTAAATTTTGGATATCTCTAAATATATATATGTTAATCTTTTATTATTATTTTTATATATTATTTTTGCTCTCACAGCTAAAATTTTTTGGCCTGTCACTGTTCTTGTGATGGTAACTTAAATTTAATTTCTGAAATTGAAGTGAAGTGCATGAAAACCAAAATGATGTACTAATATATGTATTTGCACAAATTTATACACGAGGGAAGAATAACTAATAATTGTTAAGAGATGCGATGGAACCAAACTATTTGCACAAATGGACTGTAATACATGAACTTGATTCTAATTTCTAGACGTCATCAAGTATATATTTTTTGACGGATCAGAATTATGGAAAAGTATAACGAATAATTAAATTTTAAACTAAATTCTGGGTATATATATATGTAACTGTTAAATTAATTGGAGTATGTATGCATCATCTTGATAACGAAGATTCCAAGCATATCACACACCCATAGGGCCATATGCGTTTCTTATATAAGATACGGTTAAAAAGTTGGTATTGATCTTAGGCCGTTGGATCGTGATCATAGGGTCAAGATAGGTCAAGTAAATTCATATGAAATTAATAAACTATATTTTTAATTTACTTTTTAAACCAAATGGCATCTCTTAATCAATTGCGGTTAAAGAGAGTCAAAATTAGGTTATTATTATGGAAGGGGTCTCCCAAGATTTTCTTTTTCGGGGACCATAGGTCTTAACTCATTCATCATCAAGCTGTTACATTCAACTTTTTTGGTTCAAGGAAGGGTAATGTCAATCAGATTTGAGGGAGACATCACGCCAAATTTTCTTCAGGCCAAGATTTCGTTTGAGAAAATGTTTCATATAAATAAGAATTTTAAATTATTGGTACCTTTAATTTATTATTAGATGAAAACATATATATATATATATATATAGTCGTAGTAGTCAATTGTTGAAAATTCGTATCTCATTCATATTTTTTTTTCTTTAGTAACCATGAAAATGTTTACACTCAGTACATATTTTGCTCTTTAAGTTTTTCTTTTAGGCATCAAATATATGTACGGTCAGTTTATTATTAAAAATATGAATTTAATTTTAATAGATTATAGGTGCAAAGTAGTTTTGTACATATATTTAGTTACGTAATGTTTAGTTAGTAAAATTAACTATCTTTTACATTGATGGTATGAATGGTCATCATCTAAAAAATCGAATATAATTATATGACTATGTAAAACGCTTTATATTATCAATGTATCAAAATTAAAAATTAAATTCCTATTAATAAGAGTGGTCTAATGAACAAAAATAAATAAAGAAATAAGAGAATAAACGTTCTTGAAAAATTGGAAGTTACCTCTTTATTTGAGTAAATAAAGGGGAAAAGAACACATCTCATCTACTAGTGATATAACAATATAATAATATAATTATATAAGAGTCACACTTGGACCGATATGTCCTAGTTAGGCATGATTTTCTTCCGAAACCAACATGTTCGGAGCCATATAAAATAAAGATGCTAGATTCTATGTCATCATCATCATTATATAAGTTGGGTGATTATATATATATATATATATATATAT
>NC_029774.3:40683055-40692158 GCF_000817695.3 Arachis duranensis
TCATTCATGTATCTATTTTTAATAGTTTAAATTAAAAAAATACTTTTATGACAATATTCACATAAAAATAATAATTAAGATATATTTAACATGTATTATATGAAATAATATAGTTAAACATGTGTAATTATCTAACTGTTTTTATTATATTATATTATATTTATATAGAAACATCATCTTATAAATAGTTATTTAAAAAATAATAAAAAAACATCTGACTTGAATTTCATAAGAATATGGGAAGAAAACAAGGACACGCCATGCGCACAAAAGAGAATATGATCTATAGAAACTGGCTAATAATTAATTAATTAATAATAACAAATAATAATAGCAACAATTTTATTTGGCTCTATCTATATGTCTAGCTTTCATGAGGGCTTTTCAGCTGGTAGGGGATTGAATTTTACATATAAATAATTGGTACCAAAATGTTCTTTTGTGAGCTAGGTGCTGGCTAAATTAAACAAATTAGACATAGACAAATGTGGGTTCCCTAGTTCTAAGCAAAGGCTTTCATTGGAAGGGAAAATTAAATTAATTAATTAGAGACATTAATAACAAAGGGGCGTTCAAATAAAAATCTTTGACCTATAGATCTCGCAGGTAGGAGTAGCTATCATTTAACAAGTACCCTCCACCATGCATGGCTCTCTTGGAACCTTATTCCTACAAAATGCTATCCTTCACATTCAAGATTGTAATCTTTTGACGACATACATGTGCTCCATGCATCACTAATATAAGGAAGTTTTTGTTTTTACTTCAAATAATAATTAACAATGAGTTGGAGAATGAATTGTAGTACTCTAAAAGTCTTTCTTAGTAAACGGTATGAATAATTAATAAGCACATATAGATCTAAGAATTTTCTTAGAAATTTATTGTAAATTATAACTTTTATTTGCCTTGAAACTTGAAATTTGTCGAAATTTTGGAAGAGAATTTCATGAAATTATTCGTTTATAAATTAAGTTATTAGATATAAATATATGAATGATTATATATTTAATATATTACTATAAAAAAATGTTGAGTCCTATCAAAATTATAGTTGGATTCATCAAATAAATTTGTTATTGTTTTGGAATTGATGGTGGTACTGAAAACTGTTTATCGGCAGACTATTTTCTTCCGACGCTAACTACTGATGAATTTTTTATCGATTTTTTCTAATGAATTTGTCGAAATTGAGTTACTGATTACCGTTAGATTAATCCGATGGTAACTTTGACGCCATATCACGTGTTTAAGCGCTAGGTTAGCATTGGATTTTTTCGTCGGTAAATTCTATATTAGTTTCTTTTTGGCACAATTAAATCACAATTAGTAGTCAAATTAAAATTCTTGTCAATAAAATTATTATCAGAAATCTAAAATTACCAGAAATTAACAAATTATTTTATTAAAAATAAATTATTTGAATATATAAAATGTCACAGAAATATAATACAATGAAGTAGACATAAAAAAATTAAATCCCTAAATCTTAAAGATTCCGATAATCGTCGTAGTCGTCGGAGTCTCCCTGATAAGGCAGTGGAGTAGGTGCTGATGTCGGTGCCCCATCAGCAGCGTTGCTGCTGGTACTAGCAGCGCTGCTGCTTCCAGCATGCATCTGTTGGTTGTACACCTCCATCTGCTATCGCAAACAATCTAGCTGCTCTAGCTTCTCCGTCAAGTCCGAGCTGATGGCAACGACTCTTCCCATGCATGCAAGAAGGTTGTTGTACCTCTGCTCAAACTGCTCCACTTGTTGGTGAAACTCCTACGTCAGCTTCTACATTTCCTCCCTCAAGTAGACAACTTCCTGTGGATCGGTAGGGCTGGTGGTAGAGGTAGAGACAGAGAAAGCCGCCAATGCGAAAGAGCTGAGGTCACTGGCGAAAAACGACCCCAATCCAAAGCAGCGATTCTTGTGGAGTTCAGAGGCGGTCTCGCGCCAAACTCTATCAGGATCTACCACTAAGGTCTCGGAGCAGACTTCATTGTTCCCATTAGACGGCTGAAATTATTAGGTCGTGGCCTCCAATCTCTGCATGTAATTCTCCTGTGTCACACACGTTATAATTAAGATAATAATTAATTAACTTTAAACCAAATAAATTTAAAACTTAAAATTAATTAAAACTCATATAATACACCACAAACTAAAAATGTAAATTATGCATACATCTATTTCCTCTTCTATTTATATTAGAAGAATGAAGGACAAAAACGATTGAATTTTAAATAGACATTTAGATCATAGATTTTAAAGTCTTAATAATATGAGAAATTTTGGAAAATAACCATGTTTAGTATTTTTATTATTATTTGACTAATATAAATATTAAATTATTTTTAATAAATATATTTTATTAATTTATGTGTATAAATTTTAAAAGATATAGATATAAATTGTATTATTAATTCATATGTGTAAATTCTAAAAAATATAAATACAAATTATATATTTTTTGTGTGCAAAATTTCTGTAAATATGAGTATAAATTATTATTGACTAAAATAATAATATTTATTAGCCATATAACATTGTTTTTTTATAAAATTATTCTATTCAAATAAATTATGATTAGATAAATTAAAAAGACCTAAATAATTATATATCTAAGAAAAAAAATAAAAAAAATAATTAATATTTCTACGAGTAAAGGATAGCTCCAATGGAAATTTCTAATGGTTTCTCTCTCTCTATATATATATATACTCAAATAATCATTTCAAATACATGAAGCTCTTGATGGACACAAGCAAAACTATGTGTACGTTCCCACATGTGCAAAACAGTAATAGTTAGGTCTTCTACCTAACGAAAAGAATATCCCTTATCACTTCAAAAGAAGGGAAATACAAAGAAAAGAGGGATTGTAAAGTAAAGTAAAGTTCATTGATCTCAACACAATATATCTGCCATAACAAAAGTTTTCATTTATATGGATATCTTCACGTGTAGGTCCACCATTCGTATTATGGAAATGTTTGGTAAAATTCAATTTCATTCAACACGAGAGGGAATTAGAGAGAGATTTATGTATGTTGCCACTTGCCACCATCAGCGACTGAGATTGTACCTTCATCCACACCTTTTGATGATGAACAAAACATCTACACATGCATCACAATATTTTGATAAATATAGTGGTTCTAGTAAAGCCCTATAATCATAGATAGGCTTTGCTTGTTTGCTTGTGTATCTTTTTTCCCCTTTTAATTTTGTTTTATTGTTTTGTTCCAAAGTGACCAAAAAAAAAATGAGAGAGTAGTATTGTGCTTCTTTCATGATGAATTTATTTGCAGTATAATATTATCATGTTGCCATTATTTAGTATATAATTTAAAAATACAAATATATAAATAAAAAGATTATACATACTATACAAGTTTGGAGATATCTCTATTATAGACGCCTTTTAACGATGAGTACAAGAAATTTTGCTATTATCCTTATTATCGAAAATAAAATCATGAGTCGGGATAAGTGTGGAGGACATATGGTTAACATTTCTACCTGCCAAAGCGGATAATATCTATAAACGGGTGAATGGTGCTATTATAATCTAAATTTTTTTTGAGAATGTCCATAAGATATCTAATATTATATGGGTAATTTATTTAATTAAAATAAATGTGAAGATTTTTATTTAAATGCAACATTTTCAATTCGTCTATATGAGTGTCCTTTTTGGTTATTATGTAAACCGTGGTAGGTAATTACGGTTTTTAATTTATACATAAACAGTGGGAGGTTGACACAGTTTACATTTAGGACATAAACTGCGGCTGATTACCACAGATTATTATGAAAGAAAAAATGCTACTAAAAATCGTAGTTGGTCACTACGGTTTATGAAGAAAAGCTGTGAACATAAAATCTTGTTGGCTACCACGGTTTATGCTTAAAATAGTATAAATACATAATCCGCATTAAGTGTTATAAGTGTAAATTTGTCTTGTGAGTACATGTGAGTATATAACAAATTTATTGGTTAAATATCAAATTCTTAAATAAAATTCAGATCCATGCTTGTTCCGTCATACTCAAATGTACTAAAACATATGTAAGAAATAAATAAAAATACTAAATACTAAATTCTAAATTCTTAAAAAATAAGTTTAAAAAATAATTTGACAATCAAAATAATTGTAAAATGTTATTTAATTAAACATTATTTCTTCCTTATTAATTAAATATTGTAAATTTAACTATTTAGTTTTATTAATGAAACTTTGTTTTTAAAATATATTGTTAGGGTTTTTCTAACAGCTATATTTATTATTACTTTTAATTGAAGTCAATTTAACTATTAGAAAAATTTTCTAACAATATATTTTAAAAAACAAAATTTCATTAATAAAACTAAATAGTTAAATTTACAATATTTAATTAGTAAGGAAGAACCAATGTTTAATTAAATAATATTTTATAATTATTTTGACTGTCAAATTATTTTTTAAACTTATTTTTTTAAGAATTTAGAATTTAGTATTTTTATTTATTTTTTACATATGTTTTAGTACATTCAAGTATGACAGATCAAGCATGGATTTGAATTTTATCTAAAAATTTGATATTTAACCAATAAATTTGTTGTATACTCACATATACTCACAAGCCAAATTTACACTTATAACACTTAACGCGAATTATGTATTTATACTACTCTAAGCATAAACCGTGGTAGCCAACAAGGTTTTATGCTCACAGCTTTTCTTCATAAACTGGTGACCAACTACAGTTTCTAGTAACATTTTTCTTTCATAATCCGTGGTAAGCAGTCGAGGTTTATGTATAACATTTCCTAAGTGTAAACCGTGCCAACTTCTTACGGTTTATGCATAAATTAAAAACCATAGTTACCTACCACGGTTTACATAATAACAAAAAAAGACACACACGTAAACGGATTGAAAATGTTACATTTGAATAAAAAATCTTTACACCCATTTTAATTGAGTAAATTGCCCGTATTATATTCTTAGATTGGATTACAATTCAATCTAAGTCACCATTTAAATTTGAGAAAATTTAAAAAAATAATAATATATAAAGTTTTTAAATTGCGTTATGGTTCAGTTTTAGTTAAAGTTATAATCTAAAAAGACTCGAGACAAATGACATTGTTTGTACACTTATTTTTAATAGTAAAAATTTTAAATTTTTTTAAAATTAGATGTAATCATTTTTAGGTGAACCAACATACAACATCGTGTATATTTTTCGAACTCTTAATTCTTTATATTTTATACTCCTCTTTTATTTTAGTTAAGAGGTTCTTCTTTATGATTGTCTCAAATTCTGTAAATATCTCAAATACTCCTCTAATCTAATCTAAAGTCATCAAAGACCTTTGAAGCTATCTAATAATCTGAAGTACATCAAATGACTTTTTTAAAAGTATTTAAGATTAATACTTAAAATATATAACTCCTCTTTAGATAACGATATTTTATTCTTTGACCATATACTAACATATTATGATAATAAAAGTTTAAAAGACTTGATAAATATTTATAGTTCACTTGCTTTAAATAAATTCTTATAGCACGATTCAACCTCGTTTTTATACCACATATTTGCCACTTTCAATTGGTAAAAAATTAAGATCTTTTAAGGGGATGTGAGCTTCCTAAAAATTATAGAAAAAAAGATGTAACATCCTATTATATATTGCCTTATGCTTATGTAAGAACTGGATTTTAAAATAAAATAAAAAACCAATTAATTAGAATAAAATAATAATTTAATTATTCAAAATAGATTCAGAAATATAGAAATATTATTTTAAGAATATAAAAATAAAATTCGGATTCAATAAAATTTTTTGAGTGGAAAAAAGTATTTTTTTGCTAAAATATGCGCAAAAATGCATATCGGTAAATTAGCCGGCAGTACTGGCTTAAGTTTGTCCAGTACTGTGTGAGAGCAATAAAAACTGTAAAAAAATTTAAAAAATATTTAAAGTTGAAAACCGGATGCTAATTCTAAAGGTTTGGTCTAAAGTTGGGGCAAATGGTGCTAAAAAACGCAAATGAGTTGGACCGAGCCTAAGTTGGGCCTAAACTCAGCACATATAAACTCAATTAATGAGCCAACAAGCTCATTTTCAGCCCTAGAGAGAGGAAGCCACGGTGAGTAAAGAGAAGGGAGAAGAAAAGGGGGGTCACTATTCATCGTCACCTTCCAAGAGCCATAACATGAGCTACGGTGCTCCGATTGACGATTCATTTACGGCCACACGAAACTCTTGATGAGCTCTTCAATTCTAGGTAAACAAAGTTGGTAATATTTCGAAATCCATGCTCCGGGTTCTAGCCCTAATGAATCCACGATTTGACGTTTGATTCTTGAATGGATTTTGTGATTTTGGTGGTTTAGGTGAAGTCTAGTAGCGGATAATTATCGAGCTTTGCTCCAATCACCATTGGCTAAGGTAAGAAACCTCTATACTCTTGTAGTTTGGTGTATTGTGAGATTTAGTTATTAATGTATGGTAAAATTGTATCTATGAAGCTTGAATTTGGTAATTTTGGAGTTGGTTGTGGCATTTGGTTTGGCTTTGGTGGATTGGAGCTTAGTGGAAGCCTGTTGGAATCAAGTTTTGGTGTTTGAGCATATTGAGAATCGGTCAAAGTATAGTTTTGGTTATATCTATGTAATATGTAATGTTTCATAACAGTTAGACTAGTTGACATTAGGATATGATTGAATTGAATATATGTTTTTTTGTGTTGTGTTTGTGGTATACGTATGTTGTGGAGAATAGATAAAATATATGTGTTGAAATATGATTGTGGTGATTCTAATATGATGATTATTGATGATTTATGATGATAAATGGTGTTGATTATGATTTGTTGATGTTGATGATTAATTATGTAGAAGGGGATTGATGGTAGCCATAAATGATTAATGATGACTATTGATGATATGTTGAGGTTTAATATGGATTGATGATAATGGAATTAATTGTACGACAGATTTGATATATGTAATATTGATGATTGTTGGAAATACTGAATGGTAATATTGAGGAGCTTTGATGTGTTTTAGGTTGAACTTGGAGTTAGTTGAGGTGTTTATTAAATGGTGTAAGTGATCGAGTGATTGAGAAATGGTTGAAGAGTGTTTAATATGAATATTTGGGTTGTTTTGAGTGTGTTTGATTTGGTTTGGTTTTCAAGTTTTGAAAACTAGAGAATTTTGTTGAATTTGGTAAAACCTTATTTTTGACAAACTTTGGCAGATCATAACTTGAGTATCGGACTTTGAAATTGAATAATTTTTATTTTAAATTAAACATGATTTCAATAGCTTTAAAATGATATAAAGTTTGATAAAAATAGAGTTGTGTAGAGGAAGCTATGAACGTTTGAAGTTCAGTATAAAAATCTGATTTCTTCAGCTTTACAATTTTTCCAAGTCTGATACAGCATGCGTACGCGGGTAATGGCTTCTGTCCAGCACTTCTGCGTATGCAGACACTGCATGTGTATGCGGAAGCCCAAATTTCAAGGCATTCGTACACAGGATAGGGATTCGTGTATGCGAGACCCCTGTTTTGCTGATAAATGATTTTCTTTACCTTTTTAAGGATTCTCTAGCTTTCTAAACTTCTTTAATTACCGTTTAAGATTGCTATCTAGTAATTAGGTCCTAAGGCTATTAGAGGTGAGTTAGTAAATTAAATTGATGAATTTCTTATAAGTTTAGAAGACGGTGACTAGGCTTGGGAAGTTCTGTGGATGGAATAGCTTGAGTGTTTGGGCGGAGTGTTCAGGTGACAACGAATTGAGAAACATGAATGATTATGGTTAATGAGATGAATATAAGGATACTTGTGCTATGATCAGTGATCTTCGAGATTGAGTATGTGATTGTGATATGCATTGTTCTTTGTCGTAGGGGCTGTGGTAATCTCCCGCCCACGTTCGGAAGTTAAGGCTGTGGCAGTCTCCCACTCACGTGACATGCATTGATTTGGTAAGCTGCTATGCACCTCGTGCAAGGACTATGGCAGTCTCTCGCTTGTCGAGATAGTGGTGCCGGCATAGGGGCTAAGACAGTCTCCCACTTACGTTGAGATGTAAAGACTGAGGCAGTCTTCTGCTCGCATAACCTTTTCTGCCGCCAGAAGGAACTCGGACACTATAACCCGAAAGAGTGACTCGAGTACTATATCCCAAGGATGTGCAGAAAAGTGAGTCAGGTACTATATCTTAGGGAGCGCATAAAAGTGAGCCGGACACTATATCCCAAGGGCGCACATAGGAATGTGTCAGGTTGGCATTTTGAACCGACAAGTGATATCACGAGCCAAATAGGATAGGTATTCATCATATGCATCTATATGCTTGTCTACTTTGCTTAATTTTTGTTGTACCTAAATGTGTCACATGTCTACTTTTTAATTGTTCTACTTGCTGTATATGTACTTTACTTGTGCTTTTACTTGTTTGTATTACCTGTATTTTCTACTGGGATTGAGGAGGCTCGGTAGGCGGTGGTGATGGGATCGCATGGCAGATAGGTTAGTAAAGGCTGTGGGCCAATGGTGTTTTAGTGAAAATTAAAAATCCCTTCAGTTAGAATACCCTAATTTACGGTTTGAATTATTTATTTTGTTAATCTTGATTATCTGTATCGATGTGAAGTTTTAAGATTGCCTTTGGCGTTGCGGAACCTTATATCTTACATATTGGGTACTTTTATCATACTGAGAACCTCCAGTTCTCAAAATATTTGTTGCTGTTGTTTTTCAGATGCAGGTCGTAACCCACTTCGGTGAGTTGCGGGATGGTGACAGAGCGGAGGATCTTTTGCTATCTTTTTGTATTTTTGGTTATCATGATGTAGCTACTCTCTTGTCATTTGTATTTATATAACTTTGTTGCCTTAGAGGCTTTATTTCTGAAAACTTTGAGAGATAGGTTGTTGCTGTTTTGAACTTCAAAACTCTATTGTATTCAGTTTGACTAGCCAGCTTAAACTCTACAGTCTGTGACTAGTCCTCTTTTTGTGTGTGTGTGTGTGTGTGTGTATATATATATATATATATATATATACATATCTTTTTATCTTAATTATTATTACCTTATGTGT
>NC_029774.3:40692224-40693662 GCF_000817695.3 Arachis duranensis
TGGTATGTGCTTTAGAACTGTCGTGGCACTTTTTTATCCTTTGCTTTATGGCTAGATGTAAGGCTTAGGGTGATAGGGTGTTACATTTAGTAGTATCAGAGCGGTCCTCCTCGTGGGCCTGAGGGATGGACCTATTGTGCTTCGTTGCATACTATGGGTCTTTTGATTTTTCTTCCGTGCTATTTAATAATCTATTTGATATGCATATCATGCTTGTTTGTGAGACTATTTTGAGATGATTGAAGTACTGTGTTTGAGAATGAGGATAACCCCGTTTAATTTTGGTTTTTACATGTAAATTATAGGGTGACTGATACAACACTGGGTAGATGGTGGATTGTTAAGTGTTGAGATAGGTAGGGCATGTATTAGGCTTGAATTTGACTAGGTTTGACACTGGGTGGCCTTTGGTTTTAGTTATGATAAGTAGAAATTCAATAGTTGTT
Source organism: Arachis duranensis (assembly GCF_000817695.3). Classification (NCBI taxonomy): domain Eukaryota; kingdom Viridiplantae; phylum Streptophyta; class Magnoliopsida; order Fabales; family Fabaceae; genus Arachis; species Arachis duranensis. The sequence continues at coordinate 40,692,671 of NC_029774.3, forward strand.
TAGTATGTTTAAGGGAAGTTTGAATTGTATACATTGGTAGAATTTTGAATGGAAGCTGTGAATGAATTGAATAAATGGTTGTTTAAGTAGTTAATGTTACATGATGATTATTGACAATTGTGATAATTTTGAGGAGTTATGATGTTGATTATTGATGGTAAGGTTGAATAATGATAATTGTGAAGGTTTAGTATTAATAAAATTGATGATTGATAAATTTAAGGATTGAGAATGGTGCAAGTGTGAGGAATTTAATGTTTGGGGATTGGTGTTTGATGAGCGGATAATTTGTACGCTTTTTGGCATTGTTTTTAGTATGTTTTCAGTATGATCTAGTTAGTTTTTAGTATATTTTTATTAGTTTTTAGTTAAAATTCACTTTTCTGGACTTTACTATGAGTTTATGTATTTTTCTTTGATTTCAGGTATTTTTCTGGCTGAAATTGAGGGACCTGAGCAAAAATCTGATTCAGAGACTAAAAAGGACTGCAGATGCTGTTGGATTCTGACCTCCCTGCACTCGAAGTGGATTTTCTAGAGCTACAAAAGCCCAATTGGCGCGCTCTCAACGACGTTAGAAAGTAGACATTCTGGGCTTTCCAGCAATATATGATAGTCCATACTTTGCCCAAGATTTGATGGCCCAAACCGGCGTTCAAAGTCACCCTCAGGAATTCCAGCGTTAAACGCCGGAACTGGCACAAGGATGGGAGTTAAATGCCCAAACTGGCACCAAAGCTGGCGTTTAACTCCAAGAAGAGTCTCTACACGAAAATGCTTCAATGCTCAGCCCAAGCACACACCAAGTGGGCCCAGAAGTGGATTTTTATGTCATTTACTCATCTCTGTAAACCCTAGGCTACTAGTTTTCTATAAGTAGGATCTTTTACTATTGTATTTTCATCTTGGTTCTTCTGGTTCTCTCTCTGGGGCCGAAACCAATGATCACACTATCACTTATGTATTTTCAACGGTGGAGTTTCTACACACCA
>NC_029774.3:40695277-40695652 GCF_000817695.3 Arachis duranensis
CCAATCACATCTTCTTAATCACATCTTTTTCAAAATAGTTTTCAATCAAATCTTTTTGATTTCTAATTTCAAAATCTTTTTCAAAAATCACTTCACTTTTTTCTCAATCATGGTTTTCGAAAATCAATTAAAGTTTTTCAAAATGTTTTCAAAATTCTTTACTTAATTTTCGAATATTACTTCCCTTCTTCTCACATCCTTCTATTTATGGACTAACACTATTCCTTAATGCACAATTCGAACTCCATCTCTATTGATAAGTTCGAATTTTCTACCTCTGCCTTCTATTGTTCCTTTCCTCTGGCACCTCAAGGAATCTCTATACTGTGACATAGAGGATTCCACATTTTCTTGTTCTCTTCTCTTTCTTATGAG
>NC_029774.3:40698302-40698487 GCF_000817695.3 Arachis duranensis
CATATTTTATCTATTCTCTTTTGTTATTTTATGTTTTCTGTAGGTTGATGATCATGAGAAGTCACAAAATCAATTGAAAAAGCAAAAACAAAAAGAAAAACAGGAAGAAAAACAGCACACCCTGGAGGAAGAACCTGCTGGCATTTAAACGCCAGTAAGGCTAGCAGATGGGCGTTTAACGCCCA
>NC_029774.3:40698589-40700977 GCF_000817695.3 Arachis duranensis
GTTAAACGCCAGAAAAGGGCAAGCACTTGGCGTTAAACGCCAGAAATGGGCACCAGCCCGGCGTTTAACGCCAGTATTGGCTCAAAACGCATTTTTGCATGCCACTTGGTGCAGGGATGACTTTTTCTTGACACCTCAGGATCTGTGGACCCCACAGGATCCCCACCTACCCCACCACTCTCTCTCTTCTTCACCCATTCACCAATCACCTCAACACCTCTTCCCCCAAAACCCTTCACCTATCAAATCCCATCTTTCTCTTCACCACTCACATCCATCCTTCATCAAACCCCACCTACCTCACCCTTCAAATTCAAACCACTTTCCCTCCCAAACCCACCCATACATGACCGAACCATGAGCCCCCCACTCCTATAAAAACCCATCTTCACTCCTTCATTTTCACACAACCTAAACACCACTTCTTCCCCTTTTTGGCCGAACACAAAAGCCATTCCCTTCTTTCTCCTTTCTTCTTCTTCTACTCCCTTCTTTCTTCTTTTGCTCGAGGACGAGCAAACCTTTTAAGTTTGGTGTGGTAAAAGCATTACTTTTTGTTTTTCCATAACCATTTATGGCATCCAAGGCCGGAGAAACCTCTAGAAAGAGGAAAGGGAAGGCAAAAGCTTCCACCTCCGAGTCATGGAAGATGGAAAGATTCATCTCAAGGGTACATCAAGACCACTTCTATGAAGTTGTGGCCTTGAAGAAGGTGATCCCCGAGGTCCCTTTCAAACTTAAAAAGGGTGAATATCCGGAGACCCGACATGAGATCCGAAGAAGAGGTTGGGAAGTTCTTACCAACCCCATTCAACAAGTCGGAATCTTAATGGTTCAAGAGTTCTATGCCAATGCATGGATCACCAAGAACCATGACCAAAGTATAAACCCGGATCCAAAGAATTGGCTTACAATGGTTCGGGGAAAATACTTGGATTTTAGTCCGGAAAATATAAGGGTGGCATTCAACTTGTACATGCCGCCACCACACCCACCCTTCCTACCTTCAACATGTCATAACCAACCAACCTCACAAGACTCTCAGAGAATCACAAACTTGGAGATCCTAATGGAGAGAATGATGAAACATCAAGAGGAAACAACAAGGAACCAAGAGATGTTAATGAGAGGAATTGAGGAGCAGATAGCTCAACTGGCGAAGTACTTTGCAGAAATGGGTGAGAAGAAACCAGATACTTTCTTCAAAACCATTGAAGATAAACCAACCAACAACAAAGATGCTACAAAGAAGGAAGGATGGAAAAAGATCATAGAGGACAATGAGAAAGGAAGCACCAGCCAAGAAAAACACAACAAGGAATTCTTTCAAGAAGAAGCAGAGGATAAAACTAAAGAAAAGCAAAAATTCCTCACTGGAAAGTTTTCACTAGGGGATCGAGTGGTGATCAATATTCAACCCTTGAAGGTGTCCCCACAGTTACCTGAGCACTACACTGTGACTAAGATCCTTCCACAAGAATTTATAGAAGTCATCAAAGAGGAAACCGGAAGGAAGTTCACAGTGAAGACAGACAAGCTAAGGCACTGTGATTTTCGACCTCCATGATAAGCAAAAATGAAGATGTCAAGCTAATGACAATAAAAGAGCGCTTGTTGGGAGGCAACCCAACCTGAGGTAGTTTCTTTTCATAGCTTTTTCAATAAAAATGTTGGGTAATTGGTGTGGATTGCAAGGAGCTAAGTTTGGTGTTGCACACCAAAACAATTTGAGGGAGAATGAAAACTTCTAAGTTTGGTGTTCCACCAAAAATATCATTTAAAAACACATTTTCACCTCTTGCATGATTCTAGCTCCAAGCAATCAAAGACATTATTCAACTGTTGAATTGTTTTCTAGCTTTTATTTCATTAAACTTTAGCAAGGATACATGGTTTCAATTATGGTTAACTTGTTACATCTGAAGTAGTGGCAAACAATTAAGTTTGGTGTCCCTACACCAAAAATCAATCCAAGAACCACACTCAGTATTATACACACTAACCATATAATTAAAGGCTTGAGAAGCAAGCAACTTTGAGGATTATGCAGGACATGAGTCAACAATTGAAGACAATATGCATTTTAACTCAAAGAGAACACAATAGAAGGAAGAGTCAAAGGGCTGCAACTTCAAAGGTGGTATCTGAACTTAATCCTTGCTGCTGTGTATTGTTTCGAACATGGAAACCATTGTATGTCTTGCTAAAGTGTTTATATAGTTGCAAGTGAAATTGTTTGCTAAAAATGCTAAACCTGCATAATGCTTGTATCCATCACTTAGCTTTAAATATTGCTTTGTTTCCCATATGCTTAAATAAAAGAGTTTGGTTTGAATAGAAAAGTAAAATATCCAATGTTGCATAAGTATGAATGGAAGTTGGTGGTGG
>NC_029774.3:40705232-40706008 GCF_000817695.3 Arachis duranensis
CTTTATTTTTCTGTTTTTCGAAAATTATGCTTATGTTTATCTATATTTGTGTCTTGTGATCATTAGTGTCTTAGTGTCTATACCTTAAAGTTATGAATGTCCTATGAATCCATCACCTTTCTTAATTGAAAAATGTTCTTAATTGAAAAAGAGAAGAATTGCATGAATTTTAATTTTTATAACAGTTTAATTATTTTGATGTGGTGGCAATATTTTTGTTTTCTGAATGTATGCTTAAACAGTGCATATGTCTTTGGAATTTGTGGTTCATGAATGTTGGCTCTTGAAAGAATGATGAAAAAGGAGACATGTTACTGAGGATCTGAAAAATCATTAAAATGATTCTTGAAGCAAGAAAAAGTAGTGATTCAAAAAAAAAAACGAAAAAAAAGAGAGCAAAAAGAAAGAGAAAAAGAAAGAAAAAGAAAGAAATAAAGTTGTGATCCAAGGCAAAAAGAGTGTGCCTAAGAACCCTGGACACCTCTAATTGGGGACTCTAGCAAAGCTGAGTCACGATCTGAAAAAGGTTCACCCAATTATGTGTCTGTGACATGTATGTATCCGGTGGTAATACTGGAAGACAGAGTGCTTTGGGCCACAGCCAAGACTCAATAAGTAGCTGTGTTCAAGAATCATCATACTTAACTAGGAGAATCAATGACACTATCTGGATTCTGAGTTCCTAAAGAAGCCAATCATTCTGAATTTCAAAGGATAGAGTGAGATGCCAAAACTGTTCAGAGGCAAAAAGCTAAAAGCCCCGCTCATCTAATTAA
>NC_029774.3:40706103-40706645 GCF_000817695.3 Arachis duranensis
CTTTTTATCTTATTTGATTTTCAGTTGCTTGAGGACAAGCAACAATTTAAGTTTCGTGTTGTGATGAGCGGATAATTTGTATGCTTTTTGGCATTATTTTTAGTATGTTTTCAGTATGATCTAGTTAGTTTTTAGTATATTTTTATTAGTTTTTAGTTAAAATTCACTTTTCTGGACTTTACTATGAGTTTGTGTGTTTTTCCGTGATTTCAGGTAATTTCTGGCTGAAATTGAGGGACTTGAGCAAAACTCTGAAAAAGGCTGGCAAAAGGACTGCTGATGCTGTTGGAATCTGACCTCCATGCACTCAAAATCGATTTTCTGGAGCTACAGAACTCCAAATGGAACGCTCTCAACGGCGTTGGAACGTAGACATCCAGAGATATCCATAAATATATAATAGTCCATACTTTATTCGGAAATTCATGATGTAAAGTGGCGCTCAACGCCAAGTACATGCTGCTGTGCAGAGTTAAACGCCAGAAAAACGTCATGACCCGGAGTTGAACGCCCAAAACACGTTATAACTTGGACTTCAACTC
>NC_029774.3:40707227-40710801 GCF_000817695.3 Arachis duranensis
AGCTTGCCATGGAAAGGAGTAAGAAGGATTGGATGAAGACAGTAGGAAAGCAGAGAGACGGAAGGAACACAGCATCTCCATACGCTTATCTGAAATTCCCACCAATGAATTGCATAAGTATCTCTATCTTTATCTTTATGTTTTATTCGTATATCACCCATATCCATTTGAGTTTGCCTGACTAAGATTTACAAGGTGACCATAGCTTGCTTCATACCAACAATCTCTGTGGGATCGACCCTTACTCGTGTAAGGTTTATTACTTGGACGACCCAGTACACTTGCTGGTTAGTTGTGCGAAGTTGTGTTTATGCCATGGTATTGAACACCAAGTTTTTGGATTCATTACCGGGGATTATTTGATTTGTGAAAAGTATTGATCACAATTTCGTGCACCAGAGTTGTTGAGGTTCTAGGTAGTACGATTATTAAAAATGAGGATTTCAACGAGATGTTGGTTTAAGGATAGAGATATTCTAAGGCCCTACTTGTGATTGATTCTTAGGATGGGTGTAAGCTTTAATTGGGTCAGGTTGAGGAGGCTTAGGAGTGAACTTAGGTTTCTATGATCTGATAATAGAATGTGACTTGAATGATTAATTGGATTAGTTAGTTAATTGATTATTGGCTAAAATTTTGGGGGACGTAGCAGAAGTTTGCTGGATGCCATGACATAGGATAGTTGTAGATAGAAGTAGTACAATGGAGATCAGAAATATCTTAGGCTTGAATACTTGAATGGTTTAGTGGGTTAATGAAAATAATGATTTTCAGGGACTAAGTTTGGTTGTGACTGTGAGATTATACTGGTTCCTAAATGATTGTAGAGGAGATTGTAAGATTGGTAACTAAATTGAAAGTGTTGAACTTAGGACTGCACATGATTATGTCGCTTAAGTGTGTTATCGATAGCACTAGCTAGAAACAAGAAAATTGTTAGTTGACATTGATTGATGAGATGCCTTGACGATTTGATTAAGTTGATGACCTTAGGAGAGGAACACTTGGTGGAGGGGGAAGTTTTGTGAATATAAGCTTGTTTGTTTTAAAGATTAGTGGAGAAATGAGGAACTACGCGTTGGAGGAGAATAACCTGCGATTTGAATTTGGGGACAAAATTCCTAATTAGGAGGGAAGAATGTAAGAACCAGATTTTAGAATAAAATAATAATCCGATTAATTAGAATAAAATAATAATTTAATTGCCTGTAATAGATTAAAAAATATATAAATATTATTTTGAAAATATAAAGGTGAAATTTGAATTCAGTAAATTTTTTCGAGCGGAAAAAAGTATTTTTTGCTGAAATATGCGTAAAAATATGTACCGATAAATTAGCGGCAGTACAGGCTTAAATCTGTCTGATATTGCATGAGAGCAATAAAAACTGTAGAAAAACTTAGGAAAATTTTTAAAGTTAAAAACTGGACACTAACTCTAAAGGTTTGGCCCAAAGTTGGACTAAACGGGCCAAAAAATGTTAACTGATTGGACTAAGACCAAGTTGGGCCTAAGTCCAACACATATAAACTCAATTAATTAGCCAACAAACTCATTTTCAGCCCTATAGAGAAGGAGCGACGGTGAGTGAAGAGAAGGGAGAAGAAAAGGGGTGTCACTATTCATCATTACCTTCTCCGAGCCATAACTTGAGCTACTGTGCTCCAATTGATGAGCTATTTGTAGCTACATGGAGCTCTCGATGAGCTCTTCAAATTTAGCTAAATAAAGTTGGTAATATTTTGAAATCAATGCTACAGTTTCCAACCCTAACAAATTCGCAATTTTACGTTTGGTTTTTGAATGGATTTTGTGATTTTAGTGGTTTAGGTGAACTCTAGTAGCGAGTAATTATCAGGCTTTTCCCTAATCACCATTGGACAAGGTAAGGAACCTCTGTATCCTTGTAGTTTGAGCTTTAGTTATTAATATATGGTAAAATTATATGTATGAAGCTTGAATTTGGTGATTTTGGAGTTGGTTGTGGTATTGGTTTGGTTTTGGCAGATTGGAGCTTGGTGGAAGTTTGTTGGAATCAAGTTTTGGTGTTTAAGCATATTGGGAATCGGCCAAGGTATAGTTTCGGTTTTCTCTTTGTAATATGTAATGTTTTGTGACACTTAGTCTAGTTGACCTTAAGATAGGATTGAATTGAATATATGTTTGTTTAGATTGGGTTTGTGGTATATGTATGTTGTGGAGAATGGATAAAATGTATGTGTTGAGATGTGATTGTGGTGGATTCTAATATGATGATGATTGATGATTTATGATGATAAATGGTGTTGATTATGATTTTTTGATGTTGATGATTAATTTTGTGGAAGGGGATTGATGGTAGCCATGAATGATTAATGATGACCATTGATGATATGTTGAGGTCTGATATGGATTGATGACAATGGGATTAATTGTATGAGAAATTTGATATATGTAATATTGATGATTGTTGGAAATATTAAATGGTAATATTGAGGAGCTTTGATGTGTTTTAGGTTGAATTTGGAGTTAGTTGAGGTGTTTAATAAACGGTGTAAGTGATTGAATAATTGAAAAATGGTTGGAGAGTGTTTAGTATGGATATTTGGGTTGTTTTGGGTGTGTTTGATTTGGTTTGGTTTCAAGTTTTGAAAAATAGAGAATTTTACTGAATTTGGTAAAATTTTATTTTTGACGAACCTTGGTTGATCATAACTTGAGCCTTTGACCTTGAAATTGAGTGATTTTTATTTTAAATTAAAGATGATTTCAAGAGCTTTAAAATGATATAAAGTTTGAGGAAAATGGAGTTGTGTAGAGGAAGCTATGAGCATTTGAAGTTTGGTATAAAAATATGATTTTTGCAGCTTTACAATTTTTCCAAGTCTGATACAGCATGCGTACGCAGAACTGTGCACGTGTATGCGGGTAATGGCTTCTGTCTAGCACTTCCATGTACATGGTGCATGGACGTGTACGCGGCATGGTCGAATTTTACTTGGATGCGTACGCGGGCACTGCATGCGTACGCGAGACCCCTGTTTTGCTGAAAAATAGTTTTCTTCACCTTTTCAAAGATTCTCTAGCTTTTTAAACTTTAATTACCTTTTAAGATTTCTATCTAGTAATTTGGTACTAAGACTATTAGAGGTGAGTTAGTAAATTAAATTGATGAATTTCTGTTGTAAGTTTAGAAGATGGTGACTATGCTTGGAAAATTCTGTGGATGGAATAGCTTGAGTGTCTGGGCAGAGTGTTGAGTTGACAATGAATTGAGAAACATGAATGATTATGGTTAACGAGATGAGTATAAGCAGACTTGTGCTTTGAGCAGCGATTTTCGAGATTGAGGATGTGATTGTGATATGCATTGTTCTCCGTCAGTGGGCCTGTGGTAGTCTCCCGCCTACGTTCAGATGTGAAGGCTATGACACTCTCCCGCTCACGTGGCATGAATTAATTTGGTAAGTCGCTATGCGCCTCAGAAAAGGGTTATGGCAGTCTCTCGCTTGTTGAGGTAGCTGTGCTGGCTTAGAGGCCGAGGCAGTCTCCCGCCTATGTTGAGATGTGAATACTATGACAGTTTCCCGCTCG
>NC_029774.3:40710926-40728999 GCF_000817695.3 Arachis duranensis
CGCGGGGGCACAAGAAAGAGTGAGCAGGGCACTATAACGCTGGTCGTGGCAGAAAGGCCACATCTTAGGGATGTGTCGGGTTGGTATTTGAACCGACAAGTGATATCACGAGCCAAATAAAATAGGCATTCATCATATGCATCACCTATATGCTTGTCTGCTTTGCTTAATTTCCGTTGTGCCTAAATGTATCACATGTCTACTTGCTAATAGTTTTACTTGCTATATATGTACTTTACTTGTTTGCATTACCTGTGTTTTTTGTTGGGATTGAGGAAGCTCGGTAGACGGTGGCGATGGGATCGCATGGCGGATATGTTGGTGAAGGTTGTGGGACAGCGGTGTTTTAGTGATAGTTAGAAATCCCTTAAGTTAGAATACCCTAATTTATGGTTTGAATTATTTATTTTGTTAAGCTTGAATATCTATATCGATGTGAAATTTTAGAATTGCCGTTGGCATCGCAGAACCTTATATTTTACATATTGGGCACTATGACTATACTGAGAACCTCCGGTTCTCATACCATATGTTGTTGTTATTTTTCAGATGCATGTCATAATCCACTTCGGTGAGTTGCGGGATGGTGACAAAGCGGAGGATCTTTTGCTATCTTTGTGTATTTTGGTAATTATGATGTAGTTACTCTCTCGTCATTTGTATTTATATAACTTTGTTGCTTTAGAAGCTTTATTTCTGAAAACCTGAGAGATAGATTGTTGCTATTTTGAACTTTAAAACTCTGTTTTGAACGCTTCACGCTTTGTAATTTCACTTTATGTGACTTTGATCTTTTATTCCTTTACCGGGCTTTTAGTATTACTACTTCTTTATATATATATATACACACACATATACATACATATATAGTATGGTATGACTTTATAACTGTCGTGGCACTTTGTTATCCTTTGCTTTATGGCTAACGGTAAGGCTTAGGGTGATAGGGTGTTACAGCTGGTGCACGAAATTGTGATCATCAACAATTTGTCACAACTTCGCACAACTAACCAGCAAGTGTACTGGGTCGTCCAAGTAATAAACCTTACGTGAGTAAGGGTCGATCCCACGGAGATTGTTGGTATGAAGCAAGCTATGGTCATCTTGTAAATTTCAGTTAGGCGGATTCAAATGGTTATGATGGTTTTCGAATATAAAGATAAATAAAGCATAAATTAAAGATAGAGATACTTATGTAAATCATTGGTGGGAATTTCAGATAAGTGTTTGGAGAAGCTTTGTTCCTTCTGAATATCTGCTTTCCTACTGCCTTCCTCCAATCATTCTTACTCCTTTCTATGGTAAGCTGTATGTAGGGCGTCACCGTTGTCAATGGCTACTTTCCATCCTCTCAGTGAAAATGGTCCAAATGCTCTGTCACAGCACGGCTAATCATCTGTCGGTTCTCGATCATGTTGGAATAGAATCCAATGATTCTTTTGCGTCTGTCACTACACCCAACACTCGCGAGTTTGAAGCTCGTCAAAGTCATCCCATCTCAGATCCTACTTGGAATACCACAGACAAGGTTTAGACTTTCCGGATCTTAGGAATGGCCGCCAATAATTCTAACTTATACCACGAAGATTCTGATCAAGGAATCCAAGAGATACGCGCTCAATCTAAGGTAGAACGGAAGTGGTTGTCAGGCATGTGTTCATAAGTAAGAATGATGATGAGTGTCATGGGTCATCATATTCATCATGTTGAAGTGCAGCGGATATCTTAGAATAAGAATAAGTTGAATTGAATAGAAGAATAATAGTAATTGCACTAATACTAGAGGAACAGCAGAGCTCCACACCTTAATCTATGGTGTGTAGAAACTCCACCGTTGAAAATACATAAGTGATGGTCTAGGCATGGCCAAATGGCCAGTCCCCATGAAGGTCTAAAATCGCATACACTGATTAAAGATCCATCCAACGACAAGACGCCTAGTGCAGAAATAAGTCTAAGTGCAGAAATCCACTTTCGGGACCCACTTTGGTGTGTGCTTGGGCTGAGCTTAAGCTTTACACGTGCAGAGGCTTCTATTGGGGTTAAACGCCAAGTTGTAACATGTTTTTGGCGTTTAACACTGGTTTGTGACGTGTTTCTGGCGTTTTACTCCAGAATGCAGCATGGAACTGGCGTTGAATGCCAGTTTGCGTCATCTAAATTCGAATAAAGTATGGACTATTATATATTTCTGGAAAGCCCTGGATGTCTACTTTCCAACGCAATTGAAAGCGCACCATTTGAAGTTCTGTAGCTCCAGAAAATCTATCTCAAATGCAGGGAGGTCAGAATCCAACAACATCAGTAGTCCTTTGTCAGCCTGAATCAGATTTTTGCTCAGGTCCCCCAATTTCAGCCAGAAAATACCTAAAATTACAGAAAAACACACAAATTCATAGTAAAGTCTAGAAATATAAATTTTGCATAAAAACTAATAAAAACATCCCTAAAAGTAGCTAGATCCTACTAAAAACTACCTAAAAACAATGCCAAAAAGCGTATAAATTATCCGCTCATTACAACACCAAACTTAAATTGTTGCTTGTCCCCAAGCAACTGAAAATCAAATAGGATAAAAAGAAGAGAATATACTGTAAATCCCAAAATATCAATGAATATTAGTTCTAATTAGATGAGCGGGACTTGTAGCTTTTTGCTTCTGAACAATTTTGGCACCTCACTTTATCCTTTGAAGTTTAGAATGATTGGCATCCATAGGAACTCAGAGTTCAGATAGTGTTATTGATTCTCCTAGTTAAGTATGTTGATTCTTGAACACAGCTACTTTTATGAGTCTTGGCCGCAGCCCTAAGCACTTTATTTTCCAGTATTACCACCGGATACATGAATGCCACATACACATGACTGGGTGAACCTTTTCAGATTGTGACTCAGCTTTACTGAAGTCTCCAGTTAGAGGTGTCCAGAGCTCTTAATCACACTCTTTTTGCTTTGGATCATGACTTTAACCACTCAGTCTCAAGCTTTTCACTTGGACCTGCATGCCACAAGCACATGGTTAGGGACAGCTTGATTTAGCCGCTTAGGCCTGGATTTTATTTCCTTGGGCCCTCCTATCCATTGATGCTCAAAGCCTTGGATCCTTTTTACCCTTGCCTTTTGGTTTTAAGGGCTATTGGCTTTTTCTGCTTGCTTTTTCTTTTTCTTTTATATTTTTTTTGCTATTTTTTTTGCAAGCTTTTGTTATTCACTGCTTTTTCTTGCTTCAAGAATCAATTTTATGATTTTTTAGATTATCAATAACATTTCTCTTGTTCATCATTCTTTCAAGAGCCAACAATTTTAACATTCATAAACAACAAGATCAAAAAATGCACTGTTTAATCATTCATTTAGAAAACAAAAAGTATTGTCACCACATCAATATAATTAAACTAATTTCAAGGATGAATTCGAAACTCATGTACTTCTTGTTCTTTTGTATTCAAAACATTTTTCATTTAAGAAAGGTGAAAGATTCATAGAATTATTCATAGCCTTAAGACATAGTTACTAAATACTAATGATCATGTAGTAAAGACTCAAAACATAGATAAACATAAAGCATAAAATCAAAAAAACAGAGAGATAAGAACAAGAAAGTTAAGGAATGAGTCCACCTTAGTGAGGGTGGCACCTTCTTCTTGAAGGACCAATGGTATTCTTGAGCTCCTCTATGTCTCTTCCTTGCCTTTGTTGCTCCTCCCTCATAGCTCTTTGATCTTCTCTAATCTCATTGAGAATGATGGAGTGATCTTGGTGTTTCACCATTAATTGGTTCATGTTATGACTCAATCCTTCTAGGGAAGTGTTGAGTTGTTCCCAATAAGTGTTTGGAGGAAAATGCCTCCCTTGAGGCATCTTAGGGATTTCTTCATCCCTTGAGGCATCTCAGGGATTTCTTGATGATGAGCTTCCTCATGCGTCTCTTGAGATCCATGGATAGGCTCTCTTGTTTGCTCCATCCTCTTCTTAGTGATGGGCTTGTCCTCTTCAATGAGGATGTCTCCTTCTATGACAACTCTAGCTAAGTAGCATAGATGGCAAATGAGATGAGGAAAAACTAGCCTTGCCAAGGTAGAGGGCTTTTCGGCTACTTTGTAGAGTTCTAGAGAGATGACTTCATTAACTTCTACTTCTTCTGCAATCATGATGCTATGGATCATGATGGCCCGATCCACAGTTACTTCGGATCGGTTGCTAGTGGGGATGATGGAGCGTTGGATGAACTCCAACCATCCTCTAGCCATAGGCTTAAGGTCCAGTCTTCTCAATTGAACTGCCTTGCCTTTTGAGTCTCTTTTCCATTAAGCTCCTTCCATACATATGTCCATGAGGACTTGGTCCAACCTTTGATCAAAGTTGACCCTTCTAGTGTAGGGGCATGCGTCTTCTTGCATCATAGGCAAGTTGAACGCCAAACTTACGTTCTCCGGACTGAAATCTAGGCATTTCCCCTGAACCATTGTAAGATAATTCTTTGGATTCGGATTCATACTTTGATCATGGTTCCTAGTGATCCATGCATTGGCATAGAACTCTTGAGCCATTAAGATTCCGACTTGTTGAATGGGGTTGGTAAGAACTTCCCAACCTCTTCTTTGGATCTCATGTCGGATCTCCGGATACTCGCCCTTTTTGAGCTTAAAAGGGACCTCAGGGATCACCTTTTTCTTGGCCACAACTTCATAGAAGTGGTCTTGATGGGTGAATGGTGAAGAGGTGATGAGGAAGAGTGATTGAGGTGATTGGTGAATGATGTTTGGGGAAGAGTGTTATGAAAAGGTGTGAGAGAGAGGGAGAAGGTAGGTGGGGATCCTGTGGGATCTACAGATTCTGAGGTGATTCTGTGGGGTCCACAGATCCTGAGGTGTCAAGGATTTCTCATCCCTGCACCCTTTAGGCGTGTAAAATGCCCTCTATATGCAATTCTGGCATAACGCCAGACTGATGCCTGTTTCTGGCGTTAAACACCCAAATGTAGCTTGTTTCTGGCGTTTAACGCCAGCCTGATGCTTGTTTCTAGCGTTAAACGGCAGCTTGGTGCTTATTTTTGGCATTTAACACCAGCTTTCCTCAGGTGCAATCCTGGCGTTTAAATGCCAGACTGCTGCTTATTTCTGGCGTTCAATGCCAGCTTCATGCTCTGTTCTAGCGTTAAATGCCAGCCAGATGCTCTTTACTGGCGTTTAAACGCCAGTAAGCTCTTCCTCCAGGGTGTGCTTTTTCTTCTGCTGTTTTTTATTTTTCTTTAATTTTTTTTGTAGTTGTTTTTGTGACTCCACATGATCATGAACCTAAGAAGACATAAAAGAACAATAGAAAACATAGATAAGTAAAAATTGGGTTGCCTCCCAATAAGTGCTTCTTTAATGTCAATAGCTTGACAGTGAGCTCTCATGGAGCTTCATAGATGTTCAGAGCATTGTTGGGACCTCCCAACACCAAACTTAGAGTTTGAATGTGGGGGTTCAACACCAAACTTAGAGTTTGGTTGTGGCCTCCCAACACCAAACTTAGAGTTTGACTGTGGGTGCTTTGTTTGACTCTGTATTGAGAGAAGTTTATCGTGCCTCTTTTCCATGGTTGCAGAGGAAGATCCTTGAGCTTTAAACATAAGGTAGTCTCCATTCAATTGAAGGACTAACTCTCCTCTGTTAACATCAATCACAGCTCCTGCTATGGCTAGGAAGGGTCTTCCAAGGATGATGCATTCATCCTCATCCTTCCCAGTGTCTAAGATTATGAAATCAGCAGGGATGTAAAGGCCTTTAACCTTTACCAACACGTCCTCTACCAATGAATAAGCTTGTTTTATTGACTTGTCTGCCATCTCTAATGAGATTCTTGCAGCTTGTACCTCAAAGATCCACAGCTTCTCCATTACAGAGAGTGGCATAAGATTTATACCTGACCCTAGGTCACATAGATTTATACCTGATCTCCAAACACTTATTCAACAATTCTCAACTATTCGAAGCCTAATTTTACTTACTCCCAAATTATTTTACACACTTTATCTAAATCCTCATATTCAACATTCATATTTCCAATTTCTCAATCAACCAATAATCAATTCTCTCATTCTCATTCAACAATTCACACAACTTACCTCAACTTACCACATAGGGGATTCCTCACCCTATCACGGCCTTCGGCCCAAATTCCACAAATCACAATATTCATACATCTAATTCTCAATTAAAACTTCAACATGCATACTCATTTTCATGTAACCTGACACCAACATATATTACAATATCCACTTGCAACAATATCATATCACACTCCTTAATTTTCATGTAAAAACACATCAACTAACATGATACTCATACGAGCCATTATTCAAACACATCAACAATCAATTCCATTCAACTTATCCTAGGGGCAAGTGACCTAGGTTTTCACATAACGTTACATAATGCCTACTCAAAACTACCACATGTACCTTAATGTCGTAATTCCAAGCTTCTAAGCTTTCCTTTCTAAAATTCCATCAAGCCAAACTTTCAATTACTCAATCTAACACCATATTATACAGTTTGGCACAATATTAAAGACTAGGATTTCATAAATTGATGAACCAAGATGACAAAAGGGTTCTTTACCTTTATCCACTGAAATTAGTGATGGACACCGCCAACATAAGCTAGAGAACCCCTATAATATCAAAATCACAAAAAATCCTCAATACCCAAACCAAAAACATAATTTCAGCTTTGAGTGAGAAACTGGGCTGAGATTTCAAGTTACTCACCAAACTATTTAGATAGAATTGAAATGAGGAAGCAAGCTTTGTGTGGCCGCAAACAACTCATCAATCAGAGCTCCGTAGCAAAGGTTATGGACAATTGAAGTTGAAGGAAGTTAAGGTTTCATCCTTCTTTTCTCTCATCTCTCATTTTCGTGTGTCACACCAAATGTTGGAATGATGTTGAACTTTTATTAAGTGTGAGTACATATATGTATGGGCTTGGTCCGGTATGGCCCAATTTCATTTCTTTAGTCTGTTGGCTCAATTTTGGACCAAAACCTTTAAGATAAGCGTTTTAATTTGCATCCTAAATATTTTTATTTTCCAAGTTATAAATATCAGATCTCTAATTCTTTTTTCACTCTCATTTAATTTATTTATTAGTTGTCAATTAACTACTTAATATTTTGTGGAGTTTTTACAAAAGATCCATGGCAAAGCTATGCAAACACTATCAAAGGCGTCTCCTAAGCACATCATAGCATATGATAAAGACATCTTTGTCTAAAAGAAAAAATAATTTAAACATCATTGAAGTCTGTAAGTCTTAACATCTGGCTTCCTTGCACAAAGCTGCAGTTATCATATGAGAAATTCAAGGAAAGCATGAGTACTTTATTGAATTTCTTATACTAATCAAGGTAAATACTCAACAAATTAGTATCTGATATGTCTAAGCAATATTGCTAGAAACTTCAAATCTCTCTTAGTCCCCAAGGTAAAAAGTATTACTATTTTTATCTAAGGTTCTGATTTTAGATACGTGGTTTGGACTTTTGAAGAAGTCTCATAATCCATCAAAAAGTAATCCTTACTACAAGAAAAATGCTGAGTACCATTGGAATTACCATCGAAAAAATAAATAAAATTCAATAGTAAGTTAATTACCATCGGAAGGAATCCGATGACATAAACCTCGTCGGTAACTAATTACTGTTAAATTTTTTCATCCGAAAGTAATTACCGTTAAATTTTGCAACGAATTACCTACCCGAAAAATCATTTGGTTACTGGCAGATTTTTCCAACGTACTATTAGTGCCACAATATCTTATTTCCCGCACAATTACCGTCGGATTATGCCCTTGGTAAATTCGACGATAATGTCAACTTTTTTTAAAAAATATTATGACGCAATTTTTTACAAATTTTTCTTTTTTCAATTTTAATTTTTTATTTAAATTTATTTTTCACACAAATAGTGGTCAAATTATAAATAATAGAAACCAATTATGTAATATTGAATATCAAATATTCAAATAAATTAAAAGTCAAATAAATCAAATACAATGAAATAGTAAAACAAAGCCCTAATCACTAAAGATCCTAGTAGTCGCTGTCATCGTCATTCCCATGGTCCTGCTGAGGTGGCAGAGAAGGTGGTGTTATCTATGTCCCACCAACAGTACTGCTACCACCAACAGTGTCTCTGCCACTAGTAGCGCCGCTACCATTGACGCGCATCTGAGCCTGGTACACCGCCATCTACTGCTCCATCTGTTGAAGCCGCTCCAGCTGCTCTCTCCACTCCAGCCTGAGCTTATCCATCTGTCACGTGTGTGAGAATCTTCTGATACCTCTTCCAAGTCTTGTTCATCTTTTGAACTTGTTCTTGAAGGCTCTGGGTGAGCTCCTACACCTACAACCTCAAATCAATACCTTCCTCAGGATCCATGGCTTGACTGGTGGTAGAGGCAGACGTAGAGATGCAGAGGGTGCTGGTGAAGAATGATCCCAGCCCATATACACGGTTTTTGTATGGTGCTGAGGCAGTCTCGCGTTAAATCGCATTTGGATCGATAATTGAAGCAGCAGAGCTACTAGCATCCTTCCTACTTTGCTAAGATTGCTGAGTTGTGGCCTCCAATCTCTACGTGTAGGACTCTTTTGTAACACATGTTATTGTGATTAGGACCACAGCTGTACAGTTAATTGAAAATTTTATATCACAAGATCCGATGTTTACTCACATATTGATCTACAAATTGCTGATCAGTAAATCTCTCTTTGTTCTCCTTCAAAGTGTTGGTATACTTGAAGGTCTCTGCCAATGTCGCATCACAATCCAACGACTTCGACTACACATGTTGTATTGAAACAATATGACAGGTTGCTTAGTAATGATTTGTCAAAGAATATAACTAAGTTAATAACAAAATTAGAAAAGCTAGATACTAGCCTAGCCTTAATCTTCGTGAAGTCGCTGAGCCGCTAGTATACTTGGACGATCTGACCGATGCCTTGTTAGCTCTGTTTGTGAGACGCTGATGCCTGAACCCTTCTTCAGTCTCCTAGTGAACGTACAGAGCCTTTTTTATTTTCAGATGGAGTTAGGAAGTGAGGGCATTTTTGTACATCCTCCAGTATTTGTTGCAGCCACCTACCCTTTTGATGGTCGTATATCTTTCTGATGAAGGCATCGTGCTCCTTATCCCATATAACGTTCACCTGCACAAAGAAACTTTAAAATTAGTTAATCAAAGTATATCATATTAAACAAAATAGAAGACATAAACTAGCTAATATGGTTTGATTATATTAAGTTTTTACTGTCCACTTTTGAAACCATCGGTCTTTGGTCTCAGAGGGGATTTTCTTGTAGCTTAGCCATGGATGGTCGTATGTAATACCCCATATTTTTTAAACTTTAATTATTATCAATTTATTTTATGTTATGATTTATTTACTAAATTGAAATAATTATTTTTAGATATTATTTTATTAAAAATAATTAAATTAATTTTATAACTATTTAAATTCAATTAAATTAACATTCTTATATATATTTATGATGAAATATTTTACATAATTAAAAATACAATTTTAGTGATTTATAAGTAATGAAAAATATATATATTTTAATTTGAGTATTTGATATTATTAATTTAAAAATAGAGTTTAGTTAATAATAATCGAGTTCAAAATCCACCGATATGAGTAGATATCGGTACTCTTCGATGAACTTAGCTTCGCTAATGCTTCATTGTATATCTTTTATCATTATTTTACTAATGTCATTTATATTAGTAACTTATATATATTATTACTTATGTTTTAATATATCCAGTTTTCATAATTATCCGTTTAGGATATTTATAACTTGAATCACTGACTCGGGTCCACGGATCGGATCGGATCGGATATGGCCGAAAATTCAATCCGATCCGCACAATTCCCATCGGATCGGATCGGATCGGATACAATATCCGTATTTTTGAGTGTTGGATCGGATTGCGGATATATCTGCATGATTAAGCTCATTTTTAAATTATCTTTTTAAGTAAAAAATTCAATAAAAATGTTTCTTTCACACTTTTAAACCTACTTGTTCCTAAAATAATTTTAATCAAAATTTTCCTAAATAAAAAAATAAAATAATACAATATATAAATAACACGTTTAACAACTACTAACTAAATCATACAAACTAACAAATAAGTATATATAATAACAAACATTCCAACAAACACTTTCAATAAGTGAAAACAACAAGCACTAAAATACTAAAAGCCTCATTTAAAATAAAACAGCAACATTATAACACACTAAAATCTAAACAATATGTAAATGCTTATCAACCACCAGCAGAAATAAAATAACTTGATCCAAGATTATCTAAGATTATTGAAAGAACATTGAGAATGAAGTTTCTTGCTACTTAAAAATAAAACAAATTAATCCATCCCTTCTTAAATCAGCAGGCAGCAGCCATCAGCAGCAACCATGAATCGTGTATTCCTATTAAAATAATACATATTGAAAAATTAGTGAAACATGTTAGAATAAATTGAACAAAAAAATAGTCTAAGTTATTATACACTAATACAAGTACTTAGTTATAAACTTATAATACCTAAGATGGTTCAGGAGGATGTAATTGACTTTGAACAGGATCTCCAGCACTAGTAACTCCAGAAAATTCTATTCAATTAAACAACCAAATATGTCAAAGCCAATGGGATAAAATAAAGAATAAAGAATAACGAAAAATAAATGAACCAATTCATTATATACCTAAGTTAACCACAGTATTTTCTTCATCAAGCTCAACCAAAATCTTAGTAGGTTTTAACCAATTTTGGGTACAAATTAAAGCCTCTATAGTGGTAGGACTCAAAGCACTACGATAAGGGTCAAGGACACGACCTACGGTGCTAAAAACTGACTCAGACGCCACAGTAGAAACAGGAATGGCTAATATATCTCTAGCCATGCAAGATAGAACTCGATACCTCAGAGTCTTTCCTCTCCACCACCTCAATATATCAAATTCACTAAAATCTTCTGCCGCTTTAGCTTCCAAATACCTATCCATCTCATTCTTCTTGAACTCACTTAACTTTATCCGTTGTGTTTGTTTCCACTTGCTCATAGGGTCTTCAATCATAATGCTATCATTGTCACTCGTGTCTAAACTAGGATTTGGTGTAGTATCAGAAGAAAAGCTAGTATCTTGAGTATCTTTAGGGGGGCAAGAATTTCATATGGTATATTGCTCAAACAATTTAGCAATAATATCCTTCAATTTTTTGAAGATCCTTGAAGACTTTTCACCTTCACCATACATTTCAGACAAAGTGAACTGAATATATTCCAACTTATAACGGGGATCAAGGAACACAGCAACAAGCACTAGATGATTTAAAAATGGTTTATTGGCTTTGTCACTTGAAGTGAAAGGAGAAGAAGAGTAACGGTGATCAAAATCATCCCAATACTTATCAAACTTAGCTTTCATAGCTGATGCCATCTCACACAACACCAAATCATCACTTACAATCCATTTATTTAAAGTGCATAATATCTTACACAATACATGGAAAAAAGTATTTGAAGTGACATTCAAAGAACTAGAGAATGAAAGAGTTGCATGATAAAAAATTTGCAAAAACTGCAAGAAAATACGAGCTCTACTCCAATCTTCATCACTAGGAAGCCCCCCTCATCATCAACATATCTCTCAAAATGAGCATCTTCTCTCACAAGACGAGAAAATGCGTTTTCAAACTTTTCAGCCACTTCCAACATCATATAGGTAGAATTTCACCTAGTTGGCACATCAAGAATAATCATTTGACGACTAGTAATTGCCTCAAGTGCGCACCTCCTAAAGGTTGCTAATCTAGATTGAGAGGACTTCACAAACTTACAAGAAGTTCTTATCCTAGCAATAGAAGAGCTTAAATCTTTTAAATCATCGCAAACAATTAAGTTCAAAATATGGGCAGCATATCTCAGATGGACAAATTCTCCACCCAACATAGTACAACCATTCCATTCTCGCATAATTTTAACTAAAGTATTCACAGCAACAAAGTTGGCACTAGCATTATCTATAGTTACAGTACAAAGCTTTTGAATACCCCAATCTTTCAGGCACTTCTCTAACGCTTTTCCTATGGTAGCACCAGTATGATCATCAATCAAGTTAAAAGACAATATTTTCTTATTCAACCTCCATCCATCATCAATGTAATGAGCAGTTACACACATATAGTTCATGTTTTGAACAGACGTCCAAGTGTCAGTGGTTAGGGAAATCATCTGATGGTTTAACTCCAAGAGGGATTTAAGTTTGGTCTTTTCCTCTACATACAATTGTATACAATCTCTAGCAACTGTCTGACGACTTGGGATTTTAAATTGAGGTTGCATCTCACCACAAAAGTCCCTAAATCCAGTATTTTCTACAGACTTAAATGGGAGTTCATGAATTATTATCATCTTACAAAGTGAAAGCCTACATCGCTCTTGGTTAAAGTCTACTGCCTTCAATGTTGGTGGCTCATCTAAATTAGAATTTGTGAACACAAGGATTTTTTGTTTTTTATCAACATGATTATTTGGGTTCTTCACATAAGTTCCAATGTGTTTTTTTAGATTAGAGGTGCCATCCCTACGACTATGACATTGTAACCATTTCAAGCAATGTTTACATTGAGCTTTAGTTTCTTCCGCATTTTTTTAAAGTGATCTCAAACAATAGAAGGGGGCCTGTTAGCCTTTCGTTTACCTGGCTGGCCTGTCTGTGTCTCTGTCCCACAAGTAGGAACATCACTTGAGGCTTAGTCACTGATTCTCCTCCCCTTGCTGACTCAGAAGGTGTCAATGCAGCAATATTTGGTGGAGTAGGAATGCTCCCTACCTCAGATCCACTTGTATTATTTGTAACTGCTTGCTTATCAGCCATTTCAAGCAACACAATCCTACAAGAAATATCTCAGATAATTACATAAATCATATAAACATAGAATAGAACACCAGCATCTCACATAATTCATATAAACAATAACATGAGCATAATTCTTTAAAAAACACAATAACAGTAAGGGTAATTACAACAGGTTACTATTATGTATTGAAAACAAGTCAAAAAATCGAGTCTAAATACAGAATAGAGAAATAGAGCATTTCAATTCAGTAGGTTACTCATGAAAATTACCTGAAGTCTTGAACGTGGTGAAGAGATTAGGGCCTAGGGGTGAGAGATTGGGGGTTTTCAACCAAAGAATCTAAGCAGCAGCTGCTAGTGTTGCTCTGGTTCTTGAGCATCAAGGTTTTCAAGGCCTCGCGGTCTTCGATTTTATCTAGATCTAGATTCAAGATTCAACGCCATAATAGCCTGCTCAAGGATCTGAACATCGTCGTCAACGTTGAAAAGGAAACCGACCAACGCAGGCAAGAACGATGGGGTGAACGGCAGAATAGGTGAGAGTCTGAGAGATTGGGGGTTAGGGGGTAAACGGCAGGGTGAACGGTTTCAGAAATTGGGGGTGAATGGGTGAGATTGGGGTCTAGAGATTTGGGTTTCACTTTATTTCAGGCTTTTCAGCACCGTGAAGGAAGGAACAAGGAAGGGAAGGGTGAAGTACAAAATGATATTAGGGTTAGGTTACGTGGCTGCAACACAAAGTAACTAACGTATATATATTTTTTATTTTTTATTTTTTAATTATTTTGTGCGGATCTGCAGATCCGTGGATTGAATACGTGAATACAGCACAGAAATCCGCGATCCAATCCTTAATAGGTGCGGATTAGATCCTATCCGATCCGATCAGTCTGCGGATCAGATCACATCCATAATTATCGAATCGGATGCAGATAAATACCACGGATCTGTGGATATGATCCGATCCATGGACACCCCTAGACTCGGCAGCTTAAATGAGTGACACATACCCCCCACATGATATCCAAACTTTAAGTATGCTAAATTCTCATTAATCATCATCATCCTCAGTGGATTCATTAGGAAAGAAAAAAGAAAGAAAGGTTGTGAAAGAGAAGAGAAAGGAAACCATGGAACCTTGACTTTTGGCATTAGATTTTTTGAGTTTCATAACTCCTATAAAAAATCTAATCCGATTAAAGTGTTCGTATCTTCCTCCTCTTCACATTGACATCACTTTTGTTCGGGAGAAATCAACCATGGCGCCGCTGTCCCTCCATGCAAGGTTCAGCCAAGTGGGAGCTCCGGAGGTGGAGTAGCCGGTTTTGATGTTTTCTTCAATTTCTCGTTTAGGAGATTTTTTGGACCTTCGGTTATTATGATTTCGTATGGAGGTAGTGTTTGGTAATTTTATAATATTTAAATGTGAATATGTGTTGTTTGTTCTTGTTGAAAAGTTTTAAATTCTTAGTAAAACCATCGATAGATTACGCGTAAAGCCTTATACTTTATTATTTAATATATGAGAGTCGTCGTAATACCCCCGCTATCAGAGTGGTGCACCTGGAAGCGTGATATTCTGATAGTAAGGGTGTTACATTATGGTGTTAGAGCAGTCTTTCCTATAGAGCTTGAGGAATAGACTGACTATGCTTCACTGCATACTCTGAGTGTCTGTCATGCAGTATGACTTGTCCTAATAACAAGAGTTTGAGTTTCAAATGTACGATTGTCTATTGATTAATGCTGTTAGTTAACCGTTGCATTCCTCATGGTATTAGGTTTGACCAACTTAATACTGATGATTTGTGTATACAAGATTACTAATGGATTATGATAGATGAAATAGAAATAATAGATTATGCAAAATCATAGGGTTTGGGAATGTTAAAAGTTACGTTTTAAGTATTCGTTTTGACGTATACTCTTTATTCGTGCTATGTGACTTGGTGCCAGCTCTTCTTTCATTATTTTTATTTGAATTCTTTGCATTGGATTCCCTCTTTAAAATGTGATTCAATTACTTCTTTTAACCACACCTTATCGTTCATGTATATCTTTGTTTGACTGTGATCCTATCCGTTAACTTGAATCTTTTCGAGTGTTCATCCTTGACGTTGCTTGTATTTTTTTCATGAATTTAGTTTCTTTTTTGTAGAGTTCAAACTTATTTTATTGCATCGATTTTCGAGGGCAAAATTTTTTTAAGGTTGGTAGATTGTATCACCGCATATTTTTAAAAATTTAATTATTATCAATTTATTTTAAGTTATGATTTATTTACTAAATTGAACTCATTATTTTTAGATATTATTTTATTAAAAATAATTAAATTAATTTTATAAATTTTCGAATTCAATTAAATTCACATTCTTATATATATATATATATTTATGATGAAATATTTTATATAATTAAAACTATAATTCTAGTCATTTATAAGTAATGAAATATATATATTAATTTGAGTAATTGATATTATTAATTTAAAAATTGAGTTTAGTTAATAATATTATTATCGAGCTCAAAATCCGCCGATATGAGTAAATATCGGTACTCTTCGGTAAACTTAACTTTGCTAATACTTCATCGTATATCTTTATCATTATGTTATTAATGTCATTTATATTAGTAAATCATATATATTACTACTTGTGTTTTAATATATCTAGTTTTCATAATTATCCGTTTAGGATATTTATAACTTGAATTGCTAATTCAACAGCTTAAATAAGTGACACTTACCCCCCCACATGTCATCGAAATTTTAAACATGCCAAATTCTCATTAATCATCATCATCTTCAGTAGATTCATTAGGAAAGAAAAAGGAAAGAAAGGTCGTGAGAGAGAAGAGAAAGGAAACCATGGAAGCTTGACCTTCGGTGTTTGATTTCTTGAGTTTCGTAACTCCAAATAATAATCTAATCCGATTAAAGTGTTTGTATCTTCCTCCTCTTCACATTGACGTCACTTTTGTTCGGGAGAAATCAATGATGGCGATGCTGTCCCTCCATGCAAGGTTTGGCCAAGTGGGAGCTCCGAAGGTGGAGTAGCCAATTTTGATGTTTTCTTCTTCAATTTCTCATTCAGGAGCTTTTTCTGGAGCTTCGGTTATTTTGATTTTGTACGGAGGTAGGTTTGGTAATTTTATAATATTTAAACGTGAATATGCATTATTTGTTCTTGTTGGAAAGTTTTATGTTTTTAGTAAAACCATCGATAGATTTACGCATAAAGGCTCATACCTTATTATTTAATATATGAGAATCGTCGTAATACCCCCGCTATCAGAGTGGCACACCCAGAAGCGTGATATTCTGATAATAAGGGTGTTACATCGTACATAAGCTAGATGACGTTGGTCATCTCCTAAGTACATGAGTTGTTGTTTGGTGCAAACATATTAATAGTTCACAAACAAACCAATAAGGCAATATAAATTAAAACTTCAGAAGCAAATAACCATAATATATAAAGATTTTTTAGAAATTTTGGTAGAGTTTCATCTGTAACTGAAATGCGCCACAAACTCTATCCATCAACAATTAACTTAATCAGCACCAATTTTTAACAATCAATAATCAAGAAGCAACATCCATAAATTTACTAAATCGACTAAACTAGAATCAATAATCAGGATATATCAAACACTTTTAGCTGTTCAATCCTACAATCCTAAATCCACTAAAACTAGAATCAATAATCAAGAATCACTAATCACGATATATCAAACACTTTCAGAAGTTCAAACCTACAACCCTAAATCCACTAAAACTAGAATCAATAATCAAGAATCACTAATCAAGAACTATCAAACACTTTTAGCATAAAAAGACTTAAAGTAGTACTTATCCTATTCTGCCATCAAGCCAAGTCATCCGTACAATGGGAGGTGGTGGAGGGCATCGATTGGCTATCTTTCGTGAGAGGATTCTGAAACCATGGCGTCCATTGCTGGAGGCGGCGTCGCCGAGACAATAGGCTGCTAAGTGGATAGAGGCAGTGCCTTCGCCCTAGATGCAGGGACGTACTTGGGGTTAGGCACTATGATGAACGACTGTTCCGATGCACTCGCAACCTATAACGTCACCGGGGTAATCGTATTAGAAGGAGAGGATCCAGAATTCCCAGGGGTATTGACAGAAACCCTCCCTCTACCACGTCCATGACCACTAGGCTGATCCGCAACACCTCTACCTATTGTCATGTCTGAAAAGAGTATACCAATTAAAAATGTGTTAAACATATTCACAACATCATTCAAAATGATTAATCAAAATAAACTACATTAAACTTAGTTAAAGGAATACAATATCCGTTAAAATCAAATAAAACAAAAGAGGCTATAATGTGACTTATTATCAAAGTCTTTAATCAACTTGTTGACTATTGACTCATGCAAGAAACAACAACAACAACAACAACAACAACAACAATAATAATAATAATACCTTAACATAATAAAATATAATATACAATATAACAAATAACATAGTATAATTAATTACACTGACTATGCATAAAATAAAGAATTACTAGAATGATAGAGAATTAATTATTTAATTATATAGATAAAATTAGTTTAACAAAAAAAAAGACCCGTATAAACGTAAGTTTAAGCAACTTCACAAAAATTTAGCAATATGCCTATTTGAACAGAATAACTTGAACTATGTGAAATATATGCATTCAAGTTTGAGCATCACCAATTTACTAAATTCAATTCTAATTCAAAACTAACATCACAACAACAACAATATCATATCATTACAGCATTAGAACTCACGAAAATCTAATAACCTAATATAATCATGTCTTAACCACGTAAATTCACTAAATAAAAAATTATTTCTAACTAAATCATAATACTAATTAACAATTAAAACCTAAATTAATAAAAAATTTAATGAAAATAAAAATAGAAATTTATTTACCAGAGAATGCAGATACAGAGATTGATGGGAGAATGCTGGTGGTGGCTGGCAGAACTGGATGGCAATGAGAGGGATATGGGCTGTTGGAGAGGATGCGGTGGCAGGGATGACATGCAGTGGGGCTGACAGAGCGGCAGGGAGGGAAAGGGTTAGAGAGAGTGCAGAAGAAGAAAGGGGGAGAAGAGAGATGGATTGAGGAGGTGGCAACAGGG